>NC_016091.4:33560504-33860504 GCF_000004515.6 Glycine max
AATTGAAAGTAAAATTTCAACCAAAATAAACTTCCAAAAGAGAATGGTTTTGATGTTACCTTTTTCATGATTAAAGGTATCTGGATCTTCAAAGATGAAAGTCATACTTTTGCTTCCTGCTTAATCTTCTTGAGATATGTTCTCATCACTCTCATAATTCTCATAATCCTTGGTTAGAAGGTTGATTTCCTTTTCTGAACCATCAGATGAATCATTGTCATCCCATGCAATGTAGGCCTTGTTAGTCCTTCTTTCATCATACCTTTTCTTATCACTTTTCTCAAGCCATTCTTCATTTGAAGGACAATTAGCTTTGATGTGACCAAGTTGGTTGCATTTGTAACATCTAAGAACTTGAGAGTCTTCTTGTGATCTTCTTCCATTGTTGAAGTTTTGACGCCTCTCGATTCTTTTTTTCTTGACAAATTTTTGGAACTTCTTCACAAAGAGTGAGAAGTCTTCTTCATCATCTGAATCTTCTTCTTCATTTTCATCTTGTATTGATGTTGAGGCTTTAAGTGCTATACTTCTCTTCTTTTTTTCGGTTTCTTCATTTTGATTAAGACATTGGAGTTCCATTTCATGTTCCTGCAATTTTCCAAACAAAGTAGCAGGAGACATAGAAGAGAGATCTTTACTTTCAGAAATAGCAGTTACCTTGGGCTGCCATTCCCTACTTAAGCATCTTAAAACTTTATTAATTAAATCTTCATTAGGGAAGATTTTTCCTAAAGAGGCAAGATGGTTAACTATATGTGTAAATCTTTTCTGCATGCACTGGATGTTTTCATTAGGGTTCATTCTAAACAATTCATATTCATGTGTAAGGGTATTGATTCTAGATCTTTTCACATCAGTGGTGCCTTCATGTGTAAGTTGGAGAGTATCCTACATCTCCTTGACATTTGTGGAATTTAACACTCTAAAATACTCATCTATTCCTAGGGCTGAAGTAATAATGTTTTTGGCTTTAAGATCATACTGGATTCTTCTTCTATCTTCTTCTGTCCACTTATCTCTAGGTTTTTGTGTTGTGGTGCTTGTGCTTACATCTACTACAGTGGGTGTGTAAGGTCCTATTTCTATTGCTTCCCAAATGTTTAAATTTATGGCTTCAATGAAAATCTGCATACGGGTTTTCCAATAGTGGTAACCCTCACCATTGAAGATAGGTGGTCTATGGATGGAATTTCCTTCAGGAAACAAAGAATTTGAAGAGGCTATGAATCTTGAAGTGGTTAGACTTTCTACAAGATACCTGCTCTGATACCACTTGTTGGATCAAGTGGCCTCAGAATAATTAAGAAGGGGGGTTGAATTAATTATTAGTAGACCTTTACTAATTAAAAATCTATCCTTCTTAGGCTTTTACTATGTTGTTAAGAAAGTAAAAAACAAAAATATAAACTTAACAAAAAGTAAAAGCGGTAATTAAAGTGCACAGCGGAAATTAAAGAGTGTAGAGAAGAAAAAGACAAACACAAGAGTTTTATACTGGTTCGGCAATAAACTGTGCCTACATCCAATCCCAAGCGACCTGCAGTCCTTGAGATTTCTTTTCAACCTTGTAAAATCCTTTACAAGCAAAGATCCACAAGGGATGTACCTTCCCTTGTTCTCTTTGAACAACCTAGTGGATGTACCCTCCACTAGAACTGATCCACAAGAGATGTACCCTCTCTTGTTCTCAGTTACAACAACCCAAGTAGATGTACCCTCTACTTATACCACAAAGGATGTACCCTCCAATGTGTTAAGACAAAGTTCTCAGGCGGTTAGTCCTTTGAAACTTTGTAAAAGGGAAACAAAATAATTCTCAGGCGATTAGTCCTTTGAAATCTTTTGTTTATGGGAAAGGGAAAAATCAAAAGAATTCTCAGACTGTGTCTGTTGCAACCGTCCCTTCGGAGGGGGGGCGATGCGTGACTCACGGGAGCATCTTCCAAGAAAGGAATACGCGCGGGGTCGCCACCAACGTTTATTTGAGAAAAAGGTCGGAAAAACCGGAAAAGACGTGGTCTACGAACTTTAAGTGAAAGGTTCGGGAGTTGTATTTACGCACGGGGAAGGTATTAGCACCCCACACGTCCGTCACAAAAGACGACAGCCTTTAATCAAATATGCAAATATGACTTCAATTTTTGTTATTTTCCCTTTTTACGTTCTTATGTCTTTTTATGCCTTTTTATATTTTTATCTTTTTGTGGACGACAAGGGTGTTTCCCTTTGCTCCTACGTATTCCTCAATTGTGATAAGGAAATCAGACTTACGTAGTTCTTTGAGAACTAAGCGTTGGTTAAGTTGTTTTTTATCCTTTTTTGCAAGATATGTTTTTATTGAATGAAAGGTCATTTAAGGTGTTGGACCATTAATGATCTCTTATTATTTTTGAAAGAGGTAATAAAGCTACATGTTGATTTTGGGCCTTTAGAAAATCTATGTTTAACCAATAAAAGCGAAAAAGACCATTTCAAGGCATTGGACCTTTAAAAATGGCTTTTTTAGGCGATGACCAAAAGTTTGATTTATGAATTGATTTTAGCCTTAGTTTCACTTTGGTTATTAGTCGATTCAATTAAGAAAGGAAAACCCCAAAGAAAAAACGTCTGATTGATTTTTTTGATTATTTTACTAAAAGATATTTTTTGATTATTATATTATTATTTTGCCTCTTTTTGATTTTAAACGTGGTTATTGCATGACCGAACGGTCAGATTTCATTTTAACAGAAATTAAAGGATGTTATAATACGAATGATCGGTGGAAATTTATTTTATTTTTGATTAGGCGAGAAAATGACTTAAATAAATGACTAAAGCACGTCAAAAGGGGGTACGGAAAGTAAATGAAATAAAAATAAAAGCACGCGAAACAAATAAGGACCACTAAGGGTATATAGAATGAATTGAAAAGTTCGATTTCGGGAACTTACCGGTTGAAGACCGAAGAACGACGAAGAACAAACGAAGAACGACGAAGAACGGTTGAAAATCTTCGCGAAATCACCCACGGAAACGTCTCGGAAGAGTTACGGAAGCGCCTCATCTTGGATTTTCTTCATGGAAACAATTTTTCTCACTAATTTTAACTGATTCTCAGATAGCAGGAGGGTTGAACATTTTTGTTCTTCCCTCCTCCCCCAATTTATAGGAAAATGAGGGAGGAGCTTGCCACCCAGCTCACCCAGGCGAGCTAGGTTGCTTCCTCCAGAAGGCACCGCCTTCTAGAGAACTTCCTGGAAGGTCCAAGTGGGCCTGGTTGCTGTTTGAACCCCCTATTTACTAATTACACCCCCTGTCTTTTTTAGTTGATTCTTTTTCCGTAATGTTACGGAACTTTACGAATTTCGCAACGATACTTGTTTTCTTTCCGTAATGTCACGGATCCTTACGGATTACGTAATCATCCCCTTTTTTGGCTTCTGGAATGTTACGAAACTTCATGAATTGTGTAACAATTCTTCCTTTTGACTTCTGGCATGTTACAGAACCTCACGAATTGTGCAACAATGCTTTCTTTCGACTTCCGGCATGTCACAGAACTTCATGGATTGCCTAACGATGGGTGCTAAGTACCTCGAAGTGGTCAAACGAGGGTCGCATCCCAACAAACGAATGGTCCCCCAACGAAATTAGGGTATGACAGTTGCCCTTCTTTACTTGTCTTTTATTGGAGATAAAAGGGAAGTAAAGATAAGACACTAATTTCGTTCGAGCGAAACACCATTTGGCCAGTCAATCTCCCTGCCAATGGAACCTGCAAAAATTTTGAAAGTGATCAGTACCGACACATCATTCTGATACTGTCGAATTCGTTCCTCTCGGTCGACGAAAGGCGCGAATGACCATAATTTGCCTCTGCGCGCTATCGGACTTGATTGTTTCTGGATAGTGAAAAAAGGTGTGGGATCAAATGGTTCCCCGCATGCCATCGGGCCCGCCGCCTCTGGATGACAAAAGGTGAAAAAGTGCGGGACCAAATGGTTCCCGCATGTCATCGGGCCCACCGCCTCTGGATGACAAAAACGTGAAAAAGTGCAGGACCAAATGCTTCCCGCATGTCATCGGGCTTGCCGCCTCTGGATGACAAAAGGTGAAAAAGTGCAGAATGACCATAATTTGTCTCCGCATGTCATCGGGCCCGCCGCCTCTGGATGACAAAAGGCACAGAAGACGACGTTAGTCTCTGCGTGCCATCGGACACGACTGTGTCTGAATCGCGAAAAAGTGTGCGGAATTACCATAATTTGTCTCCGCATGTCATCGGGCCCGCCGCCTCTGCATGAAAAAAGGCGCAGAAGACTACGTTAATGTCATCGGGCCCGCCGCCTCTGGATGACAAAAGGCACAGAAGACGACGTTAGTCTCTGCGTGCCATCGGACACGACTGTGTCTGAATCGCGAAAAAGTGTGCGGAATTACCATAATTTGTCTCCGCATGTCATCGGGCCCGCCGCCTCTGCATGAAAAAAGGCGCAGAAGACTACGTTAGTCTCTGCGTGCCATCGAACATGACTGTGTCTGAATGGCGAAAAAGTGTGCGAAATGACCATAATTTGTCTCCGCATGTCATCTGGCCCGCCGCCTTTGGATGACAAAAGGTGCAGAAGACGACGTTAGTCTCTGCGTGCCATCGGACACGACTGTGTCTGAATGGCAAAAAAGTGTGCGGAATGACCATAATTTGTCTCCGCATGTCATCGGGCCCGCCGTCTCTGGATGTTAAAAGGTGCAGAAGACGACGTTAGTCTCTGCGTGCCATCGGACACGACTGTGTTTGAATGGTGAAAAAGTGTGCGGAATGACCATAATTTGTCTCTGCATGTCATCGGGCCCGCCGCCTCTGGATGACAAAAGGCGCAGAAGACGACGTTAGTCTCTGCGTGCCATCGAACACGACTGTGTCTGAATGGCGAAAAACTGTGCGAAATGACCATAATTTGTCTCCGCATGTCATCTGGCCCGCCGCCTCTGGATGAAAAAAGGCGCAGAAGACGACGTTAGTCTCTACGTGCCATCAGACACGACTGTGTCTGAATGGCAAAAAAGTGTGCGGAATGACCATAATTTGTCTCCGCATGTCATCGGGCCCGCCGTCTCTGGATTACAAAAGGCGTAGAAGACAACGTTAGTCTCTGCGTGCCATCGGACACGACTGTGTCTTAATGGCGAAAAAGTGTGCGGAATGACCATAATTTGTCGCCGCATGTCACATGACCCTAGGGTCAGTATGACAGAGATTGTGGTGGTGGCCGACAAAAGCGAGGCTCTTGCTCCTATGTATCCTCAATGAGGAACTCAGACCTACGTAGTTCTAGATAACCTGTGAGACTAAAATAGTCTCGGTGTTTTCTTTACTAAAAAAGCGAACATACTTTAGTAAAGAGACAAAACTTCCAACTGATCAGAGCAACATATGCGTTTTGGATGAAAATCAATGTGTCTACCGGGGACGGAGAGTATGCTGATGAAATCTTCTCATAACCATAAATGAGATTTTGGATGTTAGCATTTCGTTTCTAAATGACCATTTAGAGGAAACACTGGGTTCAACCAAAATAGAAGAAAATCACTGAAAGTGTATCAATCTCACACAAGTAAGTGTTTCATCCTAATTCCGAACCATAGATATGCCATGACTTGATTTTGCAAATCATTTCCTATCAAATCAAAGATTACATGCGTGATCATGGATCAATAGGACTTTTTCTTGGGAATGGTGTTATTTGGTGGGAACTTTGGCTTTGAGTGTTCTTGGCCTTTACCTTTCTATTTTTGTTTAGTGTAAGGTGAACAAGCCACTGACGCATAGGATTTTGGTTGGCAATCGAAGGGAGAGGACCATTTTAGGTCGTGGTTTCCTTTCTTTTTTGTTTACTTGGTGGTAACTCTGTATTTTTTCAGATGTTGTCTGGTCCAAATACCTTTCTGCATATTTCTTCTGTTTTCTTTCGATCCTTGATCGGGAATTTTCGTTCCCTTCTTTTTCTGCTTTCTCTCAATCTTTGATTGGGAATTTTCTCTTTTTGTTTTCTCCCGAGGGCAAGGGTTGACATTCTCACCCTTGGTCAAGGTTTATGGTAAGTTGGGATTTTGGCTCAAGGCTTGTAGAACGGCTGGACATGATATATGTCAGGGTTTGGTTTGGTTCAAGGATAAAAGGGGATGTCCCACATTATTTCCATGACACAAATGCAACAATGATGATTTGGAAATTTTATGCAAAACTAGTCATGCAAGAACCTACGTGGACACTCAAGTGTCAAAATTTTATGGTCATGTGATGCTAGGGCTCATGATTCATTTTCTCTACTTTAGTCAACCCAGTGTTTCCAAAATATGTTCTTTTATCGATTTGTGCATTCATCCGAGTCCATTTTTGGGTGTTCGGGAAAATTCTCACAACGTTCACCCTTCAGGTGTATACACATTTTTTTCTCAAAAACTGGTTATGATCATTGAATTTTTCTAAAGAAAAGTTGGAAGTTATTTCTTTTCACAAGCATGTTGTTTTCTAGCTAGACAACTTTTATTTTTATTTATTTTCTTTTTTTCTTCCTTCTTTTTCTTTTCTTACTTGCTCTTTTTTCCTTTGCCTCTTTTTTTTTTTCTTTTTAAAGTTATTTATCATTTGTTCATTTTTTTTCTTCTCCTCTCTAAAAGATCATGCGGATGGGGGCGCATACTACCTACTTTCGTCTAACCACAAGGTAGACGAAAAACACACGAAATGGTAAGTCGCAAAAAACGGTGACGAAATAACTGAGATCCATAACGCCGAAAAATAATAATAGTAATGTTAGTAACCATATGGACAATAACAGGAAATAGTAATGTCAAGCAATATAGACAATAATAGAAAACATCAATAGCAAACTAACAAAAAAAAACAGTAATCTCACTAACAAAAGTGCGGCGACCTCGGTCATGTGGCTCCGCTTCCTCCCAAGAAACCGAGCAAGTCCGTCATCTCCTTATCCATACGGGCCTCCTCTCTGCATCACCGCGAGCTCTTACAGGCGCCTCCCATGCCTGGGCCTCGGGCTAATCTCCAGGCCATGCGACCTCAGCCCTAAACTGATCTGGAGTAGGGCACGCAAAAGGAGCGAAACCTTGTCCCTGCTGACTGAGGCTGAGCTGGTAGAGACACTCATGTATCTGCACCTGCCCCTGGTGGTTGGCCGCCTGTTGGCGAACCAAGTGCTGTAGATACCGCTCCATGCCTAATGACCCAGCGGGATCAGCCTGATGAGGTGGTGGCGGTGCATCTGCGCTTGCCTAGGTGTTCAATACTTCTCAATGAAGGCCTGGGTGATCGGTGGTCGGATCACCTTGCTAGGAGTGATGGGAACCCCGAATGACTGGCAGAGCCCCCTGATCAATGCCGGAAACCCCAGGGCCCTGTTAGACTTATCCGGGTCTAGAGGGTGCCTGGTGGGTGGCATACCTGCAAATAAATAGATGGTGTCAGCAATCAACTGAGCCACATGGATGCTCATACGTGTCAGGATGGCATACACTAGCTGACACTTCGGCAGAGGGAGATCAGAGTTATGATCACTAGGCAAGAAATTGCAGAGTAGCAATGTCATCCACATCTGGGTCAAGGTGGTCATGCTGGTGCGCATGATCCACACCCGCCTCCCTGCAGCGGTTCGGGCGAAATCCTGACCTGGTGTGCATAATAGCTGGGCAATGGCCTCCTTGTCGAACCCATCGGCCTTGTTCCTCCTCTGACTAAACTCACACTCCTAGCCTTCCTCCAACACTAGCGGGTCACCCAAGAACTGGCTGAGGGCATTTGTGTCAAAGGGAATCCACTGACCCCTCACCCATGACTGCATGTCTCGCACTCCCTCTTCTGTGGGCCAAGCATTAGCATAAAACTCCAGGACTATATCAGGGTCAAACTTAGCCATGGGAGTCACCAGCGACGTCCAATGTCGGCGAGCTATCTCCTCCTGAAAATCTATGTACTCATCGTCCCTGAGCTGGACGCGTCTCTCTCTGTGGAACGACCATCCTTTGATGGCCTCGAAGCGCTGCTGGTGCTCGGCGCTCCTGAAACGGTGGCTATCAAACTCGGGGGCGGCACTGGTCCCTTCAGCTGTGACATCCCTCCTAGATCTCTTCACAGAAAGCTTTTTCGGAGCCATTTCCTACGAGGACAAACATTTGGAAAGTTAATTTGCAAGGAAATACCAATCATTACGAACAAGAGCCAAACAACACTTATATGGTGCGAGTGTCAACATGCACTTTACAAAACAATCACATTGGGGCATGTGCTATTTTATGACACATATCTATATACATGCATTTACACACACAATTATTTTTTGGTGAAAGGCACTTTATGACACATATCCGTGTATGTTTTTGACAAGCATTTCCATGCTACATCCCACATACATGCACATTTCTTTTGAAAGGCTACCTACTCACAAATATACATATTTTGAAAGGAATTTTTTTGCTATATATTCACACACTTTGCAAGGCATTTTCATGCTATATATTCAACATATATACATATTATTGAAAGGTATTTTTCATGCTAACTAGGTGCAAGGTATTCCTCACGAGGCAGCAAATTCAAATTCTAGTCAAAAACCTCTAAAAAATGTTCTAATATTCATACATCTTTTACATTCAAAACCAAAAACTTAGATTCTTAGGCGTAAGTCATGCTTTTGGCACTTTAGTATAGCTTCTACAAAATTGCCCACACACTCACAATGGCAGGCATATGTGCATAATTCGTTCCACAAAATCATGCGCAAATGCCATTGAGGCATTTCACCGAACACTTGGTGGGCGCATGTTTAGGCATGAAAATCAAGGGAATGGGGGCAATGTGGCATGCCCCATTACTCCAGAATACAAACTAGGCCTAAGGCCATCCCCTACAACCCCTCAATTCAACGAAAACAAGCAACAATCCAAGGATAAATCCATCACGTTTTTGAGCAATTACATGCAACTTAGAGCACCAAAATACATCAATGGAAAGCTAGAGATCCCAAGAATGAGGTACTTACTTGTTGGAGATGAATAATAGTGCAAATTGGAATAAAAAACACGGAAAAATGGTGACCTAAGGGCTACAAAACTCGTGAATCCCGTGAGCCTTCGTTTTTTGAATGAGGGGGGGGGGGAGTTTTTGGGTGCAGAAAACTTCCCCCTCCCCCTTTTTAACCCCCCGGCGAGCTAACCTGCATTTTTTTTTTGGGTATGAAATAAGTACGGCTTCCTACGGGTCGGCATTCGCTTACTCGAACCCCCTCAGGGTAGATTAAGCATCCAATATTTACTTTAAAGAGACATCATAAATAATTACTGGGAATTTAAAGGATACTAGGTTTCCTTGCAGTGGCGCTTTCCGTTTGTCCAGAGCTGGGCAAGGGACGACGATCTATCGGTCGTGACCCTAGCCTCTACTTGCGTCTGTCCCTAAGTACCTGAAAGTAGGAAACAACATTGCACGGTAAACTGTGGCCGCGTTATCGTTTTACCTTGATTGGTTTCTGCCTTCAGCTTCGTCCCGACATCTGACCACTGCCTAAGACGATTCTGCCCCTGTTATCACAAAATATGCATGCGTATTCATATGGCTGAGTGTTTTTCAAATGCAACAATCTTTTTAGTGAAAGCTGGTTAGGTTCAGTTTTAATTAAGCGCTTGGGGCATCCCATGGATTGAGCGAAAAGGCTCAGGTTATCACAAACTGCACATGGTTTAAAGCACAAAGTGAGGACCGAAGCCTCAAACTCATGTTCTCTTCTTTTAAAAGACTATGACGAGAAATATACAGCAGACGGGAATCCCTGGGGGAAACCAAGAAGAACACATAAATATAAAAGAACATGCAGCGATATCCTCAATTGGCCCATATTCTAAGCATAGTATCGCTTAACAACATCAGAGTTCACGGGTAAAGGTAGCTCCTCGCCATCCATGTTGGTAAGCACCAGGGCCCCTCCGGAAAAGCCTTTTTCACGACGAAAGGTCCTTCGTAGTTCGGGGCCCACTTCCCTCGATTATCTTTAACAGCGTGGGACATCTTTTTCAGCACAAGGTCCCCCTCATGGATCTTGCGCAAGCGCACCTTCTTGTCGAACACATTCTTCATTCTTTGTTGATACAGGTGCCCATGGCTCACGGCCGTCAAGCGCTTACCTTCAATAATGTTGAGTTGGTCATAGCATGTTTGAGCCCACTCCAATTCTTCTAAGCCTGATTATGCTAGTATCCTCTGGGAGGGGACCTCTACCTCAAACGGGAGTACTGCTTCCATTCCATAAACTAAGGAGTATGGTGTTGCCCCAGTAGAAGTTCGTACAGAAGTTCGGTATCCATGCAAGGCAAAAGGCAACATCTCATGCCAATCTTTGTACGACACTGTCATCTTTTGAATAATTTTCTTAATATTCTTATTGGTTGCTTCCACGGCTCCGTTCATCTTTTGTTGGTAGGGCGTGGAATTGTGATGCTGGATTTTGAAATCCGCGCATATTTCCTGCATCATCTTGTTATTCAGATTGGTGCCATTGTCAGTAATGATCTTCTTAGGGAGTCCGTACCGACAAATCAGCTCCCTCTTTATGAATCTGACCACTACACTCCTCGTGACATTGGTGTAGGAAGCCGCTTCGACCCATTTGGTGAAATAATCTATTGCCACGAGAATGAAGCGATGACTGTTCGAAGCCTTAGGTTCGATGGCCCCTATGACGTCTATCCCCCACATGGAAAAAGGCCAAGGGGCGGACATGACATTCAGGGGATGTGGCGGAGCATTGACATTGTCCGCGAACGCTTGACATTTATGGAATTTCCTTACATGGGTGCAGCAATCACTTTCCATTGTAAGCCATTAATAACCTGCTCTCAGGATCTTCCTGGTCATAGCATGCCCATTGGAGTGAGTTCCAAATGAACCCTCGTGGACTTCCTCGATCATGTGGTTCACTTCTTTGGCATCCACACATCGCAGGAGGGTCATGTCATGGTTTCTGTTATATAGTATGCTCCCGCTCATGAAGAAACCGACCGCCAATCTCCTCAATGTCCTTTTATCATTGTCGAAAGCCCCCGGTGGGTATTCTTTGCTTTCAACGAATCGCTAGAGATAAAATGCGGGAGTAATTTGATTCGCACTGATTTTTGGATTAAAAAATGGGATAAACTCATTTTATTCAGAAAGTTATAACTAGTCAAGATCTGAGTGACAATACAAACTTCCTAGCGGTTTCTAATTATATGGGTCATTAAATCTATCATATGCTAACAATAGCCGAGAAGTCTGTGGATCTCCTCAGGGGCGGAGTAGGTGTCCGCCATTGCTTTGGCCTTGGCTAGCAATCGGGGAAGTTCTTGACTCCCGTTCAAGGTAAGAGCAAATCGGTCCATCCACATTGTTGCCTCTTGATGTAATGAGTCAATCACCCTTCCTCTAGCCTCCTTCTCCGCGTACACTCGGGCATACTCATCCGCCACTTTATGCTCGTGGGCCGTGGCTAGATTTAGCTCTTCTTGGTATTTGCTGACGATAGCTAACATGTTGGTCTCTGTCTCGCATAACCACTGAGACAAGTTTCTTTTGGACCTTGAGCAAATCTTCAACTCGTCTTTCAAGATCAAACTGTCTACTCGTGATTGGTCCCTTTCCATTCTCCGGAGCTTAAGCTCGCTGTTGCTGCCCCACAGAGCCCCTCGGAACTTGTTCCAGCCATGCTCTTCCCTACGAGCCCTCTTGGTCTCTTGTTCCAAGGCTTTGGGGGTTGCTATATTTATATCTCTCAGTTCGGCATTCTCCTTTCGAATTTTCAGAGCTGCTGATTTGAACCTTTCTTTGACTGTTTGGGTTTGCTTGAGTTCTGCCCTAAGTGCCTGCACCTCTTCGTCTTCCTCCGGTGCCTCAACTTCGTCCCTTTTAGCGGTTCTCAAACTCGAGAGCCAATCCAAACCTTGCACGTGGGCTTTCAACCACCTTTGGTAGCTACCGATGGGCCCATTGTTACTGCCCTTGAGTTCTTTGTCCTTCTTTTGCACCACCTCCCATGCTTTGCGGTCCTTCTGAAGTGTCTCCATGTTGGTCTTATTGAAACCTCGTGAAATGACAGGAGCGAGCTCTTCCTCTAGTGGTGCCCCTCTCATAGGGTAGCCAAGTTGCCTTATAGCAAGAACGGGATTGTAACTGATGCAACCCCTTGTCCCCATCAAGGGAACATTCAGAAATCCTCCGCACAAAATAAGAACCCTGGTTATTCCTTCTTTCCATCGAGGAAACCAGTTGACAGACGCTCCTTCTTTGTTTGCTAAGAGTTGGTCCCAATTTGCCCCTCCTTTCTCTGTGCATGAACGATGGCTTTCTAGCGGGCAAGCATGCCTCACCTCTTGGCGAAAAAGGTGCGAAACCAACCATACATAAAGAGTCGGAGTGCAGCAAACAATCCTCGTACTGCTCTTCTCACATCTTCGATCGAAGGTGTCATATAGGTCGGCTAGCATAGCGACAACTGGGCTTTCCTTGTGGTCATGATAGGCGAGAAAAGCGTCGATTGCTGCTAGGTCCACCAACCAATCCACATTTGGAAAGAGGACTCCTCCGAAGATCAACAGTGAGAGAATGTCTATGAACGGGGCCCATTCGCCTTTACCTACCAAGATTCTTGCTTTTGCCTCCAAACATTTTCTCAGTATTCCAACCACCCCATTTTCGACTTGCTTTCCGTGGTCTAATTCCTGCACCGAGATTTGGACTATCTTTGAAATTCTAGCTAATGAGGGATAGAACCCTGAGAAGAGGTATGGTCTCCTTCCCCCTAGAGGACATCCTAGGATTTCTTCAAATTCTTCCACCATGGATGACAGCTGGAAGTCCCCAAAGGTAAAGCACCTCAACAACTGATCATAATACTGGGCAAGGGAGGCAATGGCCTCTGTGGAGACTTCTACCATGGCTAGGTCCTAGATTTTACCGTAAGCTTTGCGAAAAGCTTGCTGCTGGAGCTGACCCATCAACTGCTTTAACTCTTTTAGACTGGTGATCCCTAGGCTCTTGACCTTGACTTGATAGAACCTCTTTTTAAGCGAAGGCATTTGACTTGATCCCATGTTTTACTAAAACAAAATCTAGTGCGAATCAAAACTCCAACATCTATTGTGGGTGGAATGGATGAATGCATGAAGAAATGCATATGATACAGATGCAATTTATGAATATGGGAGCCCGAAAAATTGTCTCCTTCGTAGATACAACGTCTTGGGGTAGCACAGTGCCCGACGTATGTATTTAAGAAGGTGACACGGACCCTCCGTCGGTTTGCCAAAGAGAGGGGATCAAGACAGAACCCGTGCATGATGCATATGTGAAAGGCACAACACGGGGATGTACCTAGTACGACAATATTCACAAACAAATATAAGCAAAAGGGTACATGACACTTATGCATGGCAGTGTGAAAAATGGTGCGCAGCGTGTTTGCTCCGTGCCCCTATTTTAGGGACCTACATGGGAGGGAGCTAAAAGGGCTTTTAGTGATAATTCCCAAGGTGGTCATATCTCTCTTGATGGTCTCTAGAGGTATCATCCCCTTCGAAGAACACATTGCAGCAGTAGGGACTACTAGCAACAATAAGTTCTCAAAGAGAAAAGCTCTAGATGAGGGTTCACTGTAATCAAGCAAGTCGAAGACCTAGCATGATCACAGATTCACCTCCACTCCTTATGTTCTCACGAACCCGGGTATAGGGCCCTTTTTCAACTCACTGTGTGTGCAAATAGTGTTGGTGTTTGTGTGCATCAAATGAATAAATATTTACCTCATGCATACATTTTAAAACACACTAAAAGCATCAAAGAGTTATATACACAAGAACATAAGAAAAATAAAGGGAAACCAACAAAGGAGAAAGTCATGATAAAACATTGCACAAGATTAAATGGCCTAACTCTCTAAACACAGTCCCCAGTGGAGTCACCAACTATCGCAACCGTCCCTTCGGAGGGAGGGAGACGCGTGACTCGTGGGAGCGTCTTCCAAGAAAGGAATACGCGTGGAGTCGCCACCAACGTTTATTTGAGGAAAACGTCGAAAAAACCGGAAAAGACGTGGTCTACGAACTTTAAGTGAACGGTTCGGGAGTTGTATTTACACACGGGGAAGGTATTAGCACCCCACACGTCCATCACAAAAGACGACAACCTTTAATCAAATGTGCAAATATGACTTCAATTTTTGTTATTTTCCCTTGTTACGTTCTTATGTCTTTTTATGCCTTTTTATATTTTTATCTTCTTGTGGTCGACAAGGGTGTTTCCCTTTGCTCCTACGTATTCCTCAATTATGATAAGGAAATCAAACCTACGTAGTTCTTTAACTAAGCGTTGGTTAAGTTGTTTTTTTATCCTTTTTTGCAAGATATGTTTTTATTGAATGAAAGGTCATTTAAGGCGTTGGACCATTAATGATCTCTTATTATTTTTGAAAGAGGTAATAAAGCTACATGTTGATTTTAGGCCTTTAGAAAATCTATGTTTAACCAATAAAAGCGGAAAAGACCATTTCAAGGCATTGGACCTTTAAAAATGGCTTTTTTAGGCGATGACCAAAAGTTTGATTTATGAATTGATTTTAGCCTTAGTTTCACTTTGGTTATTAGTCGATTCGATTAAGAAAGAAAAACCCCAAAGAAAAAATGTCCGATTGATTTTTTTGATTATTTTACTAAAAGACATTTTTTGATTATTATATTATTATTTTGCCTCTTTGATTTTAAACGTGGTTATGGCATGACCGAACGGTCGGATTTCATTTTAACAAAAATTAAAGTATGTTATAATGCGAAAGATCGGTGGAAATTTATTTTATTTTTTATTGGCGAGAAAATGACTTAAATAAATGACTAAAGCACGTCAAAAGTGGGTACAGAAAGTAAATGAAATAAAAATAAAAGCACGCAAAACAAATGAGGACCACTAAGGGTACATAGAATGAATTGAAAAGTTTGATTTCGGGAACTTACCGGTTGAAGACCGAAGAACGACGAAGAACGATTGAAAACTTCCTGGAAGGCCCAAGTGGGCCTGGTTGCTATTTGCACCCCCCCTGTTTACTAAATACACCCCTATCTTTTTTTTGTTGATTCTATTTCCATAACGTTACGAAACTTTACAAATTTTGTAACAATACTTGTTTTCTTTCCGTAATGTCATGGAACCTTACGGATTACGTAATCATTCCCTTTTTTGGCTTTCAGAATGTTACGGAACTTCACGAATTGTGTAACAATTCTTCCTTTTGACTTCCGGCATGTTACGGAACCTCACGGATTGTGCAACAATGCTTTCTTTCGACTTCCGACATGTCATGGAACTTCATGGATTGCCTAACGATGGGTGCTAAGTACCTCGAAGTGGTCAAATGAGGGTCGCATCCCAACAAACGGATGGTCCCTAGACGAAATTAGGGTATGACAGTGTCGTTTTGAATTCTTTGACAAGGGAGAAGGGAGACACAAAAGAATCCAGGCGGTTAGTCCTTCGTTCTTTTGGAAAAGGGAGAAGAGAGACACAAAAGGAATCCAGGCGGTTAGTCCTTGGCGAATTCTTTTTGGCAAAGGGAGAAGAGAAAGAAAAATGAATAGCACACTTTTGTTTTCAAGGTTTGGAAAAACCAGAAAACTTTAGAAAGCTTTTGGCAAAGGAAGAAGAAGAAGAAGAAGAAATTTAAGAAGATGCTCAATGAGATTCAAAAGGTTGTAGAGGATTGCAATGATTGTACTTCAAAATGCAAGTTAAGGACTTGCATTTATAGACTCTTCATGTCTGGTCAAGAAAACCATTAGAAGAGTTATAGCCTTTAGAAAAACTTGAAAACCATTGGAAGAGTTACATCTTTTTATTTTTGTTCAAAACTTATCACTGGTAATCGATTACCATATCATTGTAATTGATTACAAAAAGCATTTTTGTGAAAGGATGTGACTCTTCACAATTGAATTTGAATTTCAACGTTCAAACACACTGGTAATCGATTACCAATATCTTGTAATCGATTACACCATTTTGAAATTAATTGGAACGTTGTAAATTCAGTTGAAAGCTTTTGAAAACAAACTTTGCCACTGGTAATCGATTACCAGAGAGTAAAAACTCTGGTAACTTAGAAAATTTTGAGAAAAACTCTTTTGAAAAACAAAATTGTGCTATGTTTGTTTTTTGAAAAATCTTTTCAATACTTCCCTTGTGAAGTCTTCTTGATTTCTTCTCTTGAAACTTGAATTCATCTTTTCTTGAATCTTGAAATCAAACTTCTCTTGATTCTTGAATTGTTCTTGACTCAATCTTGAAATCATTCTCTTGGGCTTTTTGTCATCATCTTTGTTATCATCAAAACAACTTGAATCTATCTTGATTCAACATCATGAAGCTTGCTTCTATAGGTTACCCACTCTAAATCATCTATAGGATAAATATTTTCATGAGTCTTGAGTTGTCGAGAAAACATAGGTCGCTACTTGTCCTCCTACAAGCACTCCTCTTGTAAGCAATGGAAAACTTCATTATAGTTACCCACACACACTCAATGTAATGTATGCTCTGCAAGACTTCCAATAGTTAAAGTCATGAAGTATGTGGTCATCTTTCCAATACGATGAACATATTATAGCCAATTAATTAGCAAGGACCATAACAAAATATGTATTCGACCATGTACAACATATCCAAACTTCAGGAGAAAAAAAGAAAAGAAAGACAGAGTATTTGCTCAAGGATCATGCCATCTAGCCAATCCCAGAGGTCAAACTATATTGTGTTAATAAGCTTTGCAGGATGCCACTGCTGCTAACCAAAACAGTTTCCCAATTATGACCATACCCAAAAGAATAAAATGTTTAAACCAAAGTCATATCTCGCTCATTTATGCTAACTTAGCATAACAATGCATTGTTAGAATATTATGGGAAAGCAATTTGGGGACTTTCAATTCTTTTTACCACAAATTTATCCCTTTGGCCTTTTCTTCATCCAACCTCACCTTTCCCTTTACTTCTTTAATTTTCTTCTTCTCTCCCTTGTATGTAGTGTGTAGAAGCAAGCTTCATGATGATGAATCAAGTTGATTCAAGATGTTTTGATGATAACAAAAGATGATGACAAAAAGCCCAAGAGAATGATTTCAAGATTGAGTCAACAATTCAAGAATCAAGAGAAGTTTGATTTCAAGATTCAAGAAAAGATGAATTCAAGTTCCAAGAGAAGAAATCAAGAAGACTTCAAAGGGAAGTATTGAAAAGATTTTTCAAAAAAACAAACATAGCACAGTCTTGTTTTTCAAAAGAGTTTTCTCAAAATTTTCTAAGTTACCAGAGTTTTTACTCTCTGGTAATCGATTACCAGTGGCAAAGTTTGATTTCAAAAGTTTTCAACTGAATTTGCAATGTTCCAATTAATTTCAAAATGGTGTAATCGATTACAAGATATTGGTAATCGATTACCAGTGCATCTGAATGTTGGAATTCAAATTCAATTTTGAAGAGTCACATCCTTTCATAAAATGCTTTGTGTAATCGATTACAAGGATTTGGTAATCGATTACCAGTGACAAGTTTTGAACAAAAATCAAAAGATGTAACTCTTCCAATGGTTTTTATATTTTTCTAAAGGTTATAACTTTTCCAATGGTTTTCTTGACCAGACTTGAAGAGTCTATAAAAGCAAGACCTTGATTTTCATTTAAAAACACTTACAACCTTTACAAACAACTTTTCCACATATTCTTTTACAACCATTGAATCTCCTTGAAAATTTTATTAAACTTCTTCTTCTTCTTCTTCTTCTTCCTTTGCAAAAGCTTTCTAAAGTTTTCTGGTTTTCCAAACCTTGAAAACAGAAGTGTGCTATATCTTTTATTCTCTTCTCCCTTTGCCAAAAAGAATTCTCCAAGGACTAACCGCCTGAATTCTTTTTGTGTCTCTCTTCTCCCTTTTCCAAAAGAACAAAGGACTAACCGCCTGAATTCTTTTGTGTCTCCCTTCTTCATTGTCAAAGAATTCAAAACAATACAGTCTGAGAATTCTTTTGATTCTTCCCTTTCCCTTATACAAAAGATTTCAAAGGACTAACCGCTTGAGATATCTTTTGTATCCCCTTCACAAAGTTTTGAAGGACTAACCGCCCGAGAACTTTGTCTTAACACATTGGAGGGTACATCCTTTGTGGTACAAGTAGAGGGTACATCTACTTGGGTTGTTGTAACTGAGAACAAGAGAGGGTACATCTCTTGTGGATCAGTTCAAGTGGAGGGTACATCCATTTGGTTGTTCAAAGAGAACAAGGGAGGGTACATCCCTTGTGGATCTTTGCTTGTAAAGGATTTTACAAGGTTGAAAAGAAATCTCAAGGACCGCAGGTCGCTTGGGGACTGGATGTAGGCACATGTTGTTGCCAAACCAGTATAAAACTCTTGTGTTTGTCTTCTTCTTCCCTACACTTTTAATTTCCGCTATGCACTTTAATTATCGCTTTTACTTTTGGTTAAGTTTCTATTTCTGTTATTTACTTTCTTAACATTATAGTAAAAACCTAATTGAATCTAGTAACATTAAGAAGGATAAATTTTTAATTAGTAAAGGTTCACTAATAATTAATTCAACCCCCCCCCCCTTCTTAATTATTTCGAGGCCACTTGATCCAACATAGTGGGATGACGTACAACAAGGCTTTGCACTACATAGATTAGACATTTATGAATGAATTTGTCTTCCCCCATTTGGGGGTCCAAAAGAATTTCTTCTTTTTTCCCACTTCAGAAAAGAAGGAAAAGTTATCAAGTTGAAATAATTCTATTTATGAATTTATGATCACAACTCAGTATTATATAGAAAGTGATTGTAGCATTATGTCACTCTCTCTTCTCTCCATAAAGGATGACTGACATCGACAAACTATTGTGTCATTTTCCTAAGTGAATCAATAGAAATAATGGTAAATAAAAAAACTCAAGTGCTAGCAAAAGCATAATATCTATCATGTTTCAATTACCTTCCATTGTGATCCAATACAAAATTACATATGACAGTGCAACAAGTAGAAGCTAGATCGTTCTATCTACATCTCAATCATAATATATCTTTGTATTGTGTACTATTCTAAATTCTGAGCTTCAACAATTTAAAGCAAAAAAAAAAAAAAAAATTGAACCCATTACAAAATTCTTCACTTGTTTCACCTCTTCCAAAAAATTACAAAATCATAACACCGTCTGATCAATTTCATGCCCCACTAACTGTAAGTCTATAACACAACTATAAAAACTCAAAATTCTGCTATCAAAACCAAGGTGTTAAATTATTGTCATGTTAAAAATCTGATCTTTAATTATACTACCATATAAACCTAAAAAAATATTGACAAATGTTAAGTGTTAGTTTGTTAGTTTTTCCTTTTTCTTAACCACTCAAGCAACCTTATATCTCCTGAAAACTCAAAAAACCTTGAAGTTGTGTCGTAGACGGTTTAATAAAACCTTGATGAAAACATAACCTATGATGGTCTAATATAACTTAAACTCTCTAATTAGTTAATTACAAACCTCATATTATATGGACAACCCTATGCACACAACCACCTTTTTAGGAGAAGAGTAAAACATTGAAAAAAAGGGAGTATTTTTTATTTTCTCTATATATATTTTGAAAATTAGAGTTGGAAGCCTATAATATAAACTATACGGACATGACATGACCCTTAGGCAAAGGATGTGATTTGTGAATAAAAAAAGAAAGAATAAGAATTGTTACATATCAAAAGGTGACTCAGTTTGCCCCACTGCTAACTTGACCAATGCAAGTAGTACCAACAACCAATGTAGTAAAATGAACACCAAAATGGCATAGAGGCCAAATTATCAAAATGATGTTATTTATTCAAACTTTGGGCATTAAAAACTACCAAGGATCAATCAGACATCCATTAATCAACTTCTTATCTAGTTTTTCATTTGATTGAACTATTAAATGCAAAACATACTTGTTCCTTCAAGGGCAATAGACAGTTGTTCCCCTGATTAACACACGGGAGCTTCTTCCAACTCATTGCATCAATTTTACAATTTTTCTATGTTCAAGAGCTAACTAAACACGCAATGAAGAAACAAACAGACTATCAAAAGGTTACTATGAGCACGTCATTTCTCAATTCAATATACATTGGTCGTATTCAAAATATTCAAACAAAACCAATTATTCAGTCCACTAACACACAACAGTATATGAAATATCCTCTAATCACATTATTATGGCATTCTTCAATAAGAAAAACTTCATTGATACATTTTAATTCAAGCTCTAATTTAGCTAGGAATACAATGATTCATTTTAACTAAGCTATCTATGATATTTTAGCCACAAATAAAACTACCCCTATGATGCAATCCTACCCCGCAAGGGCATTGGATAGAAAACTCCAAGTAGATTGGGCCAGAGATGCAAGAGAAGGCCCTAGGGTTCTTATGAGCCTTAGGGTAGATTTCGGGCCCATGGGCTAAGTACGAGCCCACTTATCTTTGTAAATATTAGATTAAGGTTTCATTATTTTTGGGCCTTGTATTTAGGGCTCCATAATGTAGGTAGGGTACCCTAGAAATATAGGATTTTTCAGCCCTTGTATTTTAGGGCACCTAGACTAGTTTTTGTATTAGGGGTAGTTTTGTAATTTTACATGCACTAAGTGGATATTTGATGTGTGTGGTTGGAAATAAATTTAATTGGATTGGGACCCCCTTGAAAAGGATTTGACCTCAAATCCCGAGGTTCTTGAAACGCTGGGCTTTTTTCCTTAACACCTGTAAAAAGAACAAAAACATATGTATTAGTGGTGTTTAGTATGTTGAAGTAAGGTAAGGTCTGAAAACTCATTTCCTGGGCATCTTCCCATGAAGGAACATGGTTCCTCACCAACTCAATGAGTGGTGCTACAAGTATAGAAAAATATGGGGCAAACCTTTTGTAAAAGTTTGTTAAGTCTTGGAAGCCCCAAATTTTTCTTACACTTGGTGGAGCGGGCCACTCAGGAATGACCTTTATTCTCTTAGGGTTCATGGGAACCCCTTGATCACAATTTAAAAAATTAAGAAAAGTAAAGCAATAGAACATACCTTTTTCTGTATTTTCATGTTGATTATTCCTACCAAAAAGTATGACAAACCTAAGGTGTCCCATATGAGTGCCTAAGTTTGTATTGAAACTAAAAATAAGAACAAACCTACCTAATGAGTCCCTATGTACACAAATCATGAAGATGTTCGGTGCACGAGTGATTTTACAAAAGAGTGTTGCACCACCCAAAACATTCATCACACCACCTATTTTAGGGATTTGGTGCCTAATAATACCTATTTTGGGCACCAACAAAGCACAAGGATTTAATCTCTTGTGAACCAAACCCTCATCCAACAACTCCTTTACTTGAGGATTAAACTCAAGCCTAAGAGATGTGGCAATGCTAACAAGTGTCTTTTTACAAAGGAGAAAATGTGGAGGTTCTCTAAGAAGGGAAATTTCTTTAATATTTGTTTTTATTTCAAAATGTCTTTCCTTCTTAGCTAACCTCTTGGAGGAGACACTTACCTCCTTACACTCCTCCTTAACCATTAAAGGTTGTCCTTCTTCTTGGGGGTAGATCTCTTCACTAGATTCTTCCCCTTTTGCTTCTTCACTTTTACTAGAGGAAGGTGAAGTAGTAGCCTCATCTTGGCTACTATAAATGTCTTGGCCCCTCATAATCATGGTTTTCTTGGTGGGGCATTGAGAAGTAATGTGTCCTCTTCCAAGACATTTAAAGCACTTCATGGAGCTAGTATTCTCTTGCATACTAGCCTTAAGGGGTTGCTTTTCTATTGTCTTCCCCTTATCATCTTTGGGCTTAGAAGGTCTCACCCCTAAGATTCCTTGACCTTGGTCTTTCTTTTGATAAGAGTGAGAGCCATAAGATTTTGAAGTGGACTTCCTTTTAAGTTGTTGCTCTACCCTTATTTTCCAATCTATATTAGCCTCTACATTGTCCTTCCCATGGAAGTATGGGAGTTTAATGTTAACCTCTTGAGGCTTTCTTTCATTTTCTCTCCTATGGGAGTGAGGTCTAAGATGTGACCTATGCCTTCCTTCATAATAGTTACGAAGTTCTTCACTTAGGCTCTTGCAAGAGTTATGACTACTATAGGAGACATGTTTTTCTCTTTTCATTTCTTTCATTATTTTTCTTCTTTCTTCCTCTCTTATTTTCTTTCTTTCATCTTGACTTATTTCTTCCACTCTTTTTTTACCTTTATCTTTTCTCTCTTGTTTTTCTTTCCACAACTTAAGGGATCTCAACTCATCTAATATCTTATACAAGGGGTCCTTAGGAGTAGAACCCTCACCATTAACACTAGATGAAGAATGAAGACTCATGTTGGTTCCTAAGTTATGGTTCTTTCTTGTTGGGGGTTTGAAAAAAAGGTAAAAGAAACTATGGTTGAAACTAGCCAAAATAAACACTAAAAAAGGTTTGAAAGATAAGGTAAAAACTAATTGGTAAAAGGAAAGCTATCTAGGCGGTTTGACAATAGAGGGTAAAGGAAATAAGCTATGAAAGTAAGCAAGAAATTAAAGTGCAAGAAATGCAAACTAGGCGGATCCTAAGAGTGTTTGGATGACCTCATTTAAGGTTCCCAACAAAACACTCACTATCCTAAGGGAAAATTGCCTAAAATTATTACACACAAATGGAAGTAGGGTGACCTAGCGGAGGCTCCCAACTTACTTCCAATGAAAGGCCTTTTTGTTACAAAATTTGAAAGCAAAGCAAATTGCCAATTACAAAATTACAAAGAAAAAAGTCCTCAATTGTGGTGGCTATTCTCTCTTTAGTGTTTCACTCAATTTGGAGTGCTTCTTAGTCCAATAGCTCTTAAGGTGGTTGGCCCCTTGCTTCTTGACTCAAATTCTTCAAGATATGGCACCAATCCTCCTTTCCAATTCCCTATATGGCAACTCACAAGCAAGGAAACAAAGAGACAAGCAATAACCAAAGACCAAAAAAAAATGAAATGAAAGCTAAACCAATAGAGTTTTAACAAGACAAATTTCCAAGGATTATTCAACAATTAAAGCAATGAAAAGCAGAAAAAAGCAAGCTAGGACTCAAAGAGAAACCTAGAATGGCTCTAGAGTAGAGTAGAAAAACTCTAAAAAAAAGACTCAAGAAACCTCTAGTTTTGGCCCTTGTTTTCACAATAATTTTCAATTGAAATTTCAGAACTAGGATTGGTATAAAATAGGCACCAATTATAGAACAAATTTTGAGCCAAAACAACAAGCACACTTTCCTTTCACTTTTCTTTTTTTTTCCCTGGACACTGATTTTTCTGCCAACTTGTAATATTTTTCTTATTTTTTCCTTTAATCCAAATCGCTTGGTTCTTTTTTTATAATTTTTTTCCAGATGTCTAGAAAATTCAGTAAAAGTTTCAGCTCAAAAAATCAAGAGTAGTGTTTGTGTTGCTTAAGGCTTGGATAGTTACAATTTGTGTTTGCTTATGCTCAATTATCTTGAGTAACACAATTAAAGAGAGCTTAAGACTTATTTTGATTCACAAATCCAGCCACAACTCAGCACCAAACCTCAACTTCATCATAGGCATCATGTAGGAAACTTAGAAAGCAAAAAAAAAAAGTTCAAGAACAAGACTACCTCTAGGAATTGATTTAGAACATGTTATGAACTAAATAACATGCATGAATTAGACTCAAAATTCAAAAGATAGGCTAAGAATGACAAGAATACATGAACAAATGTATCTAGAATTCAATCAACAAAATAAAATTCAACACAAACTTAGAACATAATGTGACAATTACTATGACTAAACATGACTCTAAGACAACATGGATTAAGTGATTTACACTTAGATTTTTGTGTTTTTTTTTCTAATCAATATTTTTGAACAAAATTTAGATCTAAAGGTTCAGCACAAGAATATTATGAATGAAAATTGATAGAACCTAAAATCAATCACAAAAACAAGATTCAAGAGTAGATCTACAAAATTTGAACCATAGAAATGCAAGAACAATTGTAGATCTAAGATTTAATCGGTTTTTTTTTAATCTACTCTAAACAGCACCAAACCACAAGACAATGGAGGATATACATGGAGAATAAGATGAAGAACAAGGAATTAAAGAGAATTCACCGAACAAAAAGATAGAGGAAGCAAAAGAACATCACCTAGATGAAGATGCTCTGATACCACATGATGCAAGCTCCATTGGAGCTTGTAAGCCTAGGATCTTCTTCATCAATGGATTCCTTTGCTTCTTGGAAGATGAATGGCAGCGGAATGGAGAAAGGGAAAGAGAGAGGAGACGCCACTTCAAGGAGAAGATGAGTCTAGAAGAAGCTCACCACCATAGGAGGCCATGGATAAGAGCTTGGAGGAAGAAGGAGATGAATGAAGGGAGAGGAAGAGAAGAGCAAGAAATTTTGTACTCTAAATGAGCTTTGAAATCTGAATTTTAATATTCAAATTATCAAAGTTGAAAAAAATGCACACACATGACCTCTATTTATAGCCTAAGTGTCACACAAAATTGGAGGGAAATTCAAATTTCACTTGAATTTAAAATTGACTTTGTGGAGCCAAACTTTGGAGCCAAAATTTCACTAATTATGATTAGTGAATTTTAGTTATGGTTCAGCCCACTAATCCAAGATCAATTCCAAGATTCTCCACTAAGTGTGCTTAGGTGTCATGAGGCATGAAAAGCATGAAGGACATGCACAAAGTGTGACTATATGATGTGGCAATGGGGTGTAGTAAGCAAATGCTCACCTCCCCCTCTAAAATTTAATTGGATTGGGCTTCTACCAATTCAATTAAATTTATTTCCAACCACACACATCAAATATCCACTTAGTGCATGTAAAATTACAAAACTACCCCTAATACAAAAACTAGTCTAGGTGCCCTAAAATACAAGGGCTGAAAAATCCTATATTTCTAGGGTACCCTACCTACATTATGGAGTCCTAAATACAAGGCCCAAAAATAATGAAACCTTAATCTAATATTTACAAAGATAAGTGGGCTCGTACTTAGCCCATGGGCCCGAAATCTACCCTAAGGCTCATAAGAACCCTAGGGCCTTCTCTTGCATCTCTGGCCCAATCTACTTGGAGTTTTCTATCCAATGCCCTTGCGGGGTAGGATTGCATCACCCTACACTTATGTTTGAGGTTGTATTCATCAGCGACAATAATCATAATTCATAAAGCAGAACATGATATAGCCAGAAATAAAATTACCCCTACACTTATGATTGAGGCTATATTAATCAGTGACAATAATCATAATTCATAAACCAGAACATGATTTGCACAAACCTCACAGGCAGCCAAAATATGTACAAATCATCGAGACACAATGGAATTGTTCTTTGACTCGGTTAGGTCCATGTGAGTCTCTTTGGCCAATTTGCAAAACAACACTTTAATCTCGTCAAAGGAGCTGGTCTCGAACACTCCTAACAACTCATATGCGTTCTTTACAGGAAAATCTGTCCAAGCAGATTCATGTTTTCTATAGTACCAACACAAAGATGGGACGAAATAGAGCGTTGGAATGACGCCGTTTGGTATAATTGATATGAAAAAAACTTGTTTAATTACTTCTTTAGTCATAGTTTTTAAAATTATCTCTTTTAGTCCTTATAACTAATAAGTGAATGTTTTAGTTCCTAAAGTTTAATCAGTGAATTTTTTAGTTCCTGAAATTTACATTTTAATTCCCAAAAGGTTTTTGCTATTAATTTTTTTTAACTCCGTTAAGTAAATAATTTTTACAATAGAAATCTTTTGAGAATTAAAATGTAAACTTCAATGACTAAAAAATTTACTTATTAATTATAAGGACTAAAATAGATAAATTTAGAAACTATAGGGACTAAATGGATAATTAAATCTTTAAATTTTAATGCCTCATAGATTCATGATATTTTCTTTTTAAATACACTAAATTAAAAATTGAAATAGAACTTGGCATGGTGGCAATTCTATGCAAAGTTACTAATCATGTTTCTATGCAAATTTAACATTATAGATTAGTTTTTCAAGGCACCAAGCAAAATAATTTAAGTTAATGTAGTAAACTCCAGTTTATAATTCTTAGAAAAGCATTATTGTATTATATCTATATTAAATTAAAAATTTCACTTAATAATCATAATTAATATAAATAATTGTTTTTTAAATTTAACAATAAATGTATTTATTTTAAAACTTAATTAAATTAATTTTATGTCCTCTAATTTATTTTTTAAATTCAATTTGATGCTCTATTTATTTTTATTCAATTTAATAATCTAATCTTACATATCAATTCAAGAAATTGTACTTTATGACAGTTTAAAACTATTACTAGTTGCTTCTTGGCCACTACAAAATGTACATTTCTAACACCATCAGTTTAATTTAAATAACATGATTAAATTGAATTAATTTTTAAAATTAGAGGATCAACGTGACCAGGGTTCAGCGAATGTCCTGAAAACAACATTAATTTTATAAAAAAATAACTTTTACAATATTTCATTTTCAAGGATTTTTTAAAGGAAGTGTAAAAAGATCCTATTACGGTACCCAAAACACAAGAGACATTAAGGGAAGTTCAAACTAACTAGGAGAAAGGCATAGAAGTCATGATTACCTCAGAGAAGCTACGAAAGAAAGGATTGAGAGTTTGTTCTCCACCGAATCCTTAAGGTAGATTTTGAGAATTCCACTTTGATTAAAACATTCCTCTTCATATGGTGGTTTGACGACAAACAACAACAACCTGTGGTGGCCAACGATGGTCATTGGGTGGTGGAGGAGGGGTTTCTAGGGTGGTTTGGCAGAGTTTTGAGAGAGGGATTATGATTTTCACGCCGAAGAACGTATTTATAATCTGTAGATCTCGCTTATCCAAACTCACTAAGTGAGAATCCACTTTCAGTGATAAGCGCAATTTCCTCTCGGGTTAGGATTTGCGTAGAGCGTGACAATTTGCGCTAAGTGCATCTCATCTTGCACTGAACGCGACAATTCGCGTTGAGCGCAACTCATCTTACACCGAGCATGAAAATTAGCGCTGAGTGTAATTTTTTCTCGAGTTAAAATTGCGCTTAGCATGCTTCTTATGCTAAGCAAAATGTCAAAAATTGTTATTTTTTAAATCCCACCAGTCAAAACATGAATGAAATTCTGATATCGATGACAGATGTCGTACCGGATGTCACGACATCACGCTTCAGAACATGCAGATTATATTTGACAGTATGAACAGATTAAACAAGTAAATAACACAAGAGAATTGTTAACCCAGTTCGGTGCAACGTCACCTACATCTGGGGGCTACCAAGCCAGGGAGGAAATCCACTAAAATAGTGTTAGTTCGAAGATCTAACAGCCACTGTTTACAACCTTCTCACCTAACCACTACCCGTGCAACCTCTACCTAAGAGCCACTCTTAGATATGAGAACCCCTCTCACTCCCTCTCAAACACTCTCCCGTGTTTACAAATAAATCAAAGACACACCAGAGATTGCTCTCTGAACAAAAGAGATCAACTCTACACACTCAGGTCCAACACTTGATGTTAGGGTAACATCAAGGTGGCTCACAAAACACTCAAGTCCCAAAACTCACAAAATAACTCTTCAATCCCGGACTTGGTACAGAACCCGTGCAGCCTTCATGTTTATATAGCAGTGTACGTATCTGGGCTGCAACAACTTGCGCTGGATGAGATCTATCATTCTCCTGAAAAATCTGCACTTAAAGATCTAAAAGATACAGTTTGATCTTTTAGTTTTTATCTTTAATCTTTAATCCCTGAACGAACTATTCAAGTTTGTAATTCGAACTTTAATTATCTTTTAATTCGTTCCTAAAGATAGATCGCCAAATCTGTTGCTAACTGCACAATAATCTGTTAAAGATATAACAGATTTATGTGTCCAGTATTTTCGGGCAGGATGTCCTGGACATTGTATCCGACATCGTGGATCCTGCACAATCTGTTAAAGATATAACAGATTTATGTGTCCAGTATTTTCGGGCAGGATGTCCTGGACATTGTATCCGACATCGTGGATCCTGCAGCTTCAATTCTTCATTTGACATTTTATCTTGCCTTGTGCATTGTGCAGCCCGATCTGATTCCTTGACATCATGTGCAGCAACTCCAGCTTTCCTTCATTGTCTAAGTGCTTATGTTTTAACAAAATTTTAGCCAATCTTTTAAAACTCAGTAGAGCTAAGCACTAACAATGAAGATATGGGTTATGAACTTACAACCCAAATTTTATGGCGATCTAACGTTTAACGAATCCAGGATCATGTTTAGGTGAAACTTGAAATCTCATAATTTCAACCTAAGTCAATAAAACTCCATATAACTCAACATCCACATCAAGTAAATCACACATGGCTAATTCACACCATACCTCAACTCATCCAAGTCAATCATATAAATACATTTAAATATCGATTTACAATTAGCAAAATTTCAGGGCGTTTTATAAAACATCACAATGAACTTAACTTAAAGCACAACAAAACAAATTGATTTGCGAAACCGATGATGCAATCCTCCCTAGGAAGGGACCAATCACTAGAACCATGAGCAAGAGGCTCCAAGAAGATTGGGCTAGAGCTGTTGAAGAAGGCCCTAGGGTTCTCATGAACCTTAGGGTAGATTTCTGAGCCCATGGGCCGAGGTTGGGTCCAATTATCTTTGTACATATTAGACTAGGATGTCATTATATTTGGTCCTTCTATATAGGGCTCCATATTGTAGGTAGGGTACCCTAGAAATATAGGATTTTTCAGCCCTTGTATTTTTGGGCACCTAGACTAGTTTTTGTATTAGGGGTAGTTTTGTAATTTCACATGCACTAAGTGGATATTTGATGTGTGTGGTTGGAAATAAATTTAATTGAATTGGTAGAAGCCCAATCCAATTAAATTTTAGAGGGGGAGGTGAGCATTTGCTTACTACACCCCATTGCCACATCATATAGTCACACTTTGTGCATGTCCTTCATGCTTTTCATGCCTCATGACACCTAAGCACACTTAGTGGAGAATCTTGGAATTGATCTTGGATTAGTGGGCTGAACCATAACTAAAATTCACTAATCATAATTAGTGAAATTTTGGCTCCAAAGTTTGGCTCCACAAATTCAATTTTAAATTCAAGTGAAATTTGAATTTCCCTCCAATTTTGTGTGACACTTAGGCTATAAATAGAGGTCATGTGTGTGCATTTTTTTCAACTTTGATCATTTGAATATTAAACTTCGGATTTCAAAGCTCATTTGGAGCACAAAATTTCGTGCTCTTCTCTCCCTCTCCCTTCATTCATCTCCTTCTTCCTCCAAGCTCTTATCCATGGCCTCCTATGGTGGTGAGCTTCTTCTAGACTCATCTTCTCCTTGAAGTGGCGTCTCCTCTCTCTCTTCCTTCTCCATTCCGCTGCCATTTATCTTCCAAGAGGCAAAGGAATCCATTGATGAAGAAGATCCTAGGCCTACAAGCTCCAATGGAGCTTGCATCAACCTAGAAGCATTCTACCCAAAGAAATAACAAAACCATGCTTACATACCAATCCAAACTGAAAAAAAGGATATCAAACCAATCCAAACTGGAAAGAAAATGATATCAAAGAAATATGGTAACTTCACGTTTAGCACACCAAAACCAAGTCATTCAGTGCAAACCTGTGATGTAGTTGTATATCACAGATGCAGCGGATTCTAATGATTCACCTACAACATAAAGAAACAAAAGTTGTCAACCAAAGTGTTAAATACAAAAACTTCGAAATCCAAAACATAAAACACTAACACAAAATTAAAATGGGAAAGTCAACGCGCGGTTGCTATGACATTACAGTATAACAATCAAACCCTACCACAACATAAAAAGCTTGTTGTTTGAATCAAAAACCAAAACACACAAACCACAAACCAAGATAACTCACAATATATCAACACAATCAATTGATTTTTTTCTTAAAAAAAAGGGATAGAAAATCTGTGAAAATGATTTCGATGCCAAAATACCCAAACCTCATCCAACACTTGAGTCAAACTATAGGTTCAAATGGACACGAAAGAAAAGGAAAAAAATGAGGGAACTTAAACATTCGAGAATAATAAAAATTAAAAAAGATGCCAAATGTGCGAAAGTTATTCGAATGCCACAAATCCCACGCCTTATCGTACACTCAACTAGCCTTATCCTACACTCAACTATGATAATAGGATCAAATGGATATGGAAAAGTTGGACGGAGAAATGAGTGAAGTTAAACATAATGATAAAAGAGTAAAACAAAAATAGAAGTTAGGAGTACTCTCCGAATCCGAACACAACAATTTGATAATAGATGTGATGGACTTGACATTAATTCGGCTAAGTCAAGAAAAACGAGAAAATTTCTTCTAAAATCTGAAGTGCAGCAACCGAGGTATATGTTATCACAACTTCAATTTTTTTTGCTCGTTTGTTCTCTATTATATGCATATAGTTTTTAGAAAGCTTATAAATAAAGCTATAAATTTAATCTTACAAGTAAAGTTTGATTTGACTTTTGTTTATTATATAGTCATTTCAATAGTTTTTTATTTTTATTTTTTTAGTTTGAAGATGAAACAACAAAAGTATAATTTTGTTTTGTTATGAGAATCAAATGGACAATTGAATCAAAATATGACACACGTAATTAAATATATATTCTTTTATTAAGAGAAGTTGATGTTTAAAAAGCTTAATTTTAGTTTTGTAATATTTTTTTATTAGGTTAAATTGATTTTTTCATTACTTTATTATATCAATTTGATAAACTTGATAATACATGACAAATTATAAAAATGTCACATCAGTAAAAAAAGAAAAAGAATAAATTAAAACCTAAAATGTAGATAAGGAGAAGTTCTATTTAACTAGCAATAATTATATGTACAAAAAATTAACTCATGCATTTCCACGGTTTAAAAATTAAAAGGCTAGTAAGAAATAAGAAATAAAATCAAGGAATATCACAAAATTTCATTTCTGCCACTACCCATATAATGACTAATAACAGTTGAAAAACACCTTCCCAGCTCTTCCCCTATATATACATTCCTTCTTCTACAGAGCGGGAAAAAGTAGCGCGGCGAAGTGTCAAGCAGGGAAAGCAACAAACATCGTCGTTCCATCATCGAGCTCTAGGGTTTTCCATTTCGCGCATGGGGAACCTCGTGGATCAAGATCAGCAATGGCTGCTCAGTTGCTTGTCCACCACACTCGACCCCAACCCTGAGGTTCGCTGTTTCACCGAAGCTTCCCTCGATTAAGCCTCTCGCCAACCAGGTTTCGTTCATCACTTCAATTGTCTTGGTCGAAAACCTAATTGGATGCGGATTTCGCTCCGTGATGAAAAACCTTAGTTCATGTTTGGGATGGCTTGGTTATTCAGAAACGTTTGTTTAGGAACATAAGCGATTGTTTATTCAAAATTAGGTGAACTGAATTGATGCTTGTTGGTTTGTTAGGTGTGCTATGATTGTTGTTTGTGTAGTGTGATGTGGAGTGAGTGTTTTGCAGTTGAGGACTTGAGGGGGAGTGGCTATTGGTTTTGGAAATTTAGTTTGTTCGACAATCCTGTTGTTTTTTGTTTTTAATGTGTTACTAAAAGGATGAAAGGAAGAGTGGTTTTTGGTATTTCAGAGGTTGATGCATCTGCATAAGCATTTAACAAGAAGGAAATGATGATATTCACTAGGGTGGTAGCTTGTTGAATGTGAACATATGGTAATGGTGTTATGTATCAATCTTGTGCGGGCTTGATAATCATCATTGTTGAACGAGAATTGTATTTGTCATACTTAAACGGGAATTATATGGTTGATTTTCTTTAGTGAAGCACTTATTGCTGTTTTGCTTTATCTTTTGTAATTTGTATATTGTCTATAACTTGGCCATGGAGATGAAGGAGCATAACTCGTAATGCTCATTCAATGCTACTTTTACTTAACGAATATTCTTAATCTGGTTCAACCATGTTTCTATCCTAATTTTAAATGTTAAATTGTCCTGAAGGTTTTGGCAGTGCATTATCAAAAGTTGCTGCAAACAAGGAGCTCGTTGTGGGACTGCGTCAGATATCCTATTTCATAATGATCACATACTTAGTGTTATTTTTTATTCAGAAGTTGGAACCAAAACATTTCCTTCCATCTTTTCATTATTTTTCTTAAAGAAAGAAATATTTTGTGAGTTTTTCAGTGTTCATAGTAACAATCACTATGTTAGTTTTTATCATTGGTGAAAGTGATTACTAAATAGAACTTGTAGGAAACGAAGAAGACAGCTGATTGGACAACTAAGGAAGGAAACATTTGTTGTTGTATGCAATAACGCTACACTTGACATTTTCCTTGTTATCGAATTATCTAATCTTTAGAGTAACTTGATGAAGGACATTTGTGCTATGTTTTTTCTATCCTTTACAATCTTTTTATCATCTTAAATATTTCCTATATAATCCTTTCGAAAAAAGGAAACAAAGTGAAAAACATATATGACATTTTGTAAGTAAAAGTAACAAAAAAACATTTTCTCAAACTAAATGCCCTTTTATTCTGAGGAGAAAACAACTTTCTATAATCTTCATGTTTCATTTACAAACTTTTGCAAATAGGAAAGAAAGTCAAACAATATGACATTTTTGTATGTAAAAGTAAAAACATAAAACATTTTCTTGAACTAAATGCCCCCTTATTCTTTTAGGAAAAAAAAAAAAGTTTTATGCTATCTTGCTTGTTCCTTTTTTTTCATCAACATGTGAAGAACTATACTAGAGTTACAAGTCAAATGTTTTCATTTTCCTTCTTCCATGGGCTTTTTTTTTAATCAGCAATGATAATATTGTATATATATAATATGGAGTACCAGAGGTACTGATAATACAGAGATAGGGGATACCATACAAATGGTTCCATAATCAGACAGTCACAGTCTAAAAGAGAACCATTCTATGGTTACAATTGAAATTTACATGTATTACTCTCCTATTTGTTCTATCCTCTGTTGATACACAAAAACCTATCTAATGCTACTTGACCATTGATTAAAGTGGATTATGAAGTCTTTCTCCAAGCTCCTAAGCCAAGTCCAAAGAAGGAATGTTGCATCTTCAAACAGTTTATTAGCATTGAAAGTTGCATTAGAGAACACTATACTATTTCTGAGCTGCCAAATAGACCATGTTAAATCTAACCACCAATATTGCCATCTCTTGATTCGTACTCCATCAGCTTGACCATCTATTTGTTGAAGGAAATTGTGTTTTGGAGTTAGGAGAAAAGAACCTTTTATATTCATCCATGACATGGTTTCCCACCGAATAGGTTCGATTTTGCTGCAGTGAAAGAATAAGTGGAATGCACCCTCCTCTTTATTTCTACAAAAAGGACAAAACATATCTATTACTTGCACTTGTCTCCTCTGCAGATTTTGTCTTGTCGGCAGTCTGTCTCTAAGTAGCCTCCATGCAAAGACCGCTATTCTGCTTGGAATCTTTATTCTCCATAATTCCTCAAAGCAATCCTCCTGACTTCCTACTGCTGATTCCTCCCCCAGCATATTATAGGCATTGTGTGTTGAATATTGATCTGTTGGGTCTCCAATCCACTCCCAAACATCAGATCCTTGTTGCTGTATGGCCTTACCTTCAATCTCTCTTACAAAACTGATAGCCAAGTCAATTTCATTGTCAAACAGCGGCCTTCTCCAGGTAAAATTCCACTCCCAACCTATATCCTTGTGACTTCCCACCTGTCGGATAAGCTGATTCTGTTGTGATGATATCAAATAAAGTCTAGGATATTTTTCTGCCAGTGTTTCCTTCCCACATATCCACTTATCCTCCCAGAATTTGATTTTATCTCCACTTCCTACCTTCCACTTCAGACCATTTTGAATAACCTGCCCCTGATGTGAATGAAGGAGAGCATTTTTTAAATCTCTCCACCATATTGATTCAGGGCCTACTCTATCAGCTTCAACCAGACCCCGCCATCCTCCATATTTAGATTCCAATACCCTAGCCCATAATTCCCTTTGATGTTGCATGAGATTCCACTTCCATTTGCCGAGCAATGCAAGGTTAAAGTTGTTGATGTCCTTGATGCCCAGACCTCCATTTTTGATATGAACCCTCATTGCACAAGGGCTGACTTAGGATCGTCTAGGATTAAACCTTGTTGGAAAATTCAGAAAATTGATTAAGAAAAGGATGGGAAATTGGAAAGATTCAAGGGTTGGGCAGTGGCTAATTTCCTGGGACTTAATAAGTTGAATCTTGGCATAAAATGGATGAATGGGATGGTAAAAACGTAGGTTAAGTGATGGATGAATAGAAATATAAAAATGGTTATAACTCATGCTACAGGGCTCCAAATGAGGTGATTCCAAAATGAGGTGAAAGGACTCGTTTTGAATTTCAATTTAGGCTCAAGAATCACTTAATTTGAACAAGTAAAACGAGAGTTATGGTCATGAGATAATTTGGATTTTCTGGAATGGTGGTTTGAAAGAACAAGGTTGAAGATGAAATGGTGGAAGGAAAGAATCACTCTTTCCAACGAGGGCAACACACAAAGGATGTGAAAGACCTTTGATATAGCTAGGGTGTTCTTGAATCACTCAAGAACTTAGGAGAATCACTCTCACTAAGAAAAAGAGATAAACTCTAATTTTTCTGAATAAAACGCAGCATGTGTTTATTGATAAAATGGTTCAGCTTATATAGAAGCTTTACATTAGATTTTAGTAATGATCCACTAACCCAGGGAATTAAAAGAACTTAATGGCTGAGTGTAACTGAAATTGTGGCAACCAAAAGTCACCCCCAACAGCCATCAAGCCAGCCACCATTTGGTCTCCCAATAGGCTGATGCCTAGGTTGCCAATTGGACCCTTATTACAACTTGAACTAAACCAAACTAAAGCCCTTTTAGTTGATTAACCCAAAACATATTCTTGGTCAGCCAACTTTACAAGGATTGGGCCATTATTTAGACAAACTAAACTCTCTAAAATTGAGACAAAGTGGTGCCCTTTAGTCCTCCTTCATTTGGGCCATGATACAACTCACAACCTTGGACTTTTCTCCTTGAAACTTGGGCTTGTATTCATATAGTATGGACAACACTTGTTGAAGAGCTTCCTTGGCTTTCCTTGCTCTAGCCCTTGTCATAGGTCCTCCAAGTCCTTCAAGTGGATCCTTGCCCTTGCTCTTGGTCATGTCCTCATCATTCTCTCCCTCTTGAGAAGGATTTGTCCTCAAATCGGATTCTCCATCTGCATCAAAAAGAGATAAGTCAGAGACATTGAAGGTGGAACTAACATTATACTCACCGGGCAACTCAACTTTGTAAGCATTGTCATTGATTCTTTCAAGCACTTGAAATGGTCCATCTCCCCTTGGTTGAAGCTTTGATTTCCTTTGTTCCATAAACCTTTCTTTTCTCATGTGCACCCAAACCCAATCTCCGGGTTCGAAGACAACCTTCTTTCTCCATTTGTTGGCTTGTTTAGCATAACTTTTATTTCTCCTCTCAATTTGATTTTTTACTCTCTCATGCAGCTTCTTCACATAGTCCGTATTTGCTTGACCTTCTTTATGCTTGAAAATAGAAACATTGTGCATAGGCAAAAGATCAAGAGGAGTTAGTGGGTTAAAACCATAAACAACTTCAAAGGGAGAACAATTAGTGGTGGTATGAACAACTCTATTATAAGCAAACTCAACATGGGGTAAACAAACTTCCCAAGTTTTTAAGTTCTTCCTCAAAATTGTCCTAAGCAAAGTTCCCAATGTCCTATTAACAACTTCTGTTTGCCCATCGGTTTGTGGGTGACAAGTGGTTGAAAATAACAATTTAGTGCCCAACTTGCCCCACAAAGTCCTCCAAAAATGGCTTAGGAACTTAGAGTCCCTATCACTAACAATGCTCCTTGGCAAACCATGGAATCTCACAATCTCCTTGAAAAACAAATCAGCCACATGGGAAGCATAATCAACTTTTTGACATGGAATAAAATGAGCCATTTTAGAAAACCTATCAACAACCACAAAAATGGAATCTCTACCACTGTTTGTTTTTGGCATCCCCAAAATAAAATCCATGGATAAATCAATCCAAGGATACTTCGGAATTGGCAATGGAGTATACAATCCATGAGGCTTTACCTTAGACTTTGCCTTTTTGCATACAATGCAATGTTCACAAAATTTCTGCACATCCTTTTTTGTATGAGGCCAATAAAAATGTTCTTGTAATGTTTCTAGAGTCTTTTGGACCCCAAAATGCCCCATTAAACCTCTTTCATGTGCTTCACAAACAAACAAATTTCTTGTAGAACATTTAGGCACACACAATTTGTTTTCTTTGAAAAGAAAGCCTTCATATCTAAAGAAACCATTTTCTGAAAATTTTTCACAATTTTTAAAAATTTCTCCAAAAGTTTCATCATTTCCATACATGCTTTTCAAACATTCAAGACCAATCAATTTTGTTTCAAGCATAGAAAGTAATGCATGACGCCGAGAAAGAGCATCGGCTACAATATTACCTTTTCCCTTTTTATGTTTGATAGCATAAGGGAATTTCTCTAGGAATTCCACCCACTCACATGCCTTTTGTTAAGCTTGCCTTGCCCCTTGATATATTTGAGGGACTCATGGTCACTATGAATGACAAATTCCTTGGGATAAAGGTAGTGTTGCCATGTTTTCAAAGCCTGTACTAAGGCATACAACTCCTTATCATAAGTTGAATAGTTAAGGGTAGGACCACTTAACTTTTCACTAAAATAAGTAATTGGATGGCCTTCTTGCAACAACACTGCCCCAATCCCAACATTTAAAGCATCACACTCAATTTCAAAAGATTTTTGAAAGTTTGGCAACGCTAGTATGGGGGCATTAGTTAGCTTTTGCTTGAGAACATTGAAAGCTTCTTCTTGTTTCTCTCCCCATTTGAAACCAACATTTTTCTTGAGCACTTCATTGAGAGGTGCTGCCAATGTCCTAAAATCCTTCACAAATCGTATATAAAAACTTGCTAAGCCATGAAAACTCCTCACCTCGGTCACGGACTTAGGTGTAGGCCATTCTTGAATAGCCCTAACCTTCTCCTCATCAACTTGCACTCCTTTTGAACTTACAACAAATCCAAGAAACACAACATGGTTAGTACAAAAGATGCATTTTTCAAGATTGGCATACAATTGTTCTTCTCTAAGCACACACAAGACATATTTTAAATGATCAATATGCAAATCAAGTGAAGTGCTATAGATAAGAATATCATCAAAGTACACCACAACGAACTTTCCTATGAACTCTCTCAAGATATGGTTCATTAATCTCATGAAAGTGCTAGGAGCGTTAGTTAGGCCAAAAGGCATAACCAACCATTCATACAAACCATATTTTGTTTTAGAAGTAGTTTTCCATTCATCCCCTTCTCTAATCCTAAGTTGATTGTATCCACTTTTTAAATCGATTTTAGAGAAGTAACATGCACCATGATATTAATCAAGCAAATCATCAAGCCTAGGTATAGGATGCCTATATTTAATGGTGATGTTATTAAGGGCTCTACAATCAGAACACATGTGCCATGTCCCATGCTTATTAGGGACCAAAATCACTGGGACAACACAAGGACTCATACTATCTCTTATCCAACCTTTGCTAATGAGTTCATCCACTTGTCTTTGATTCTCTTTGGTTTCTTGTGGATTACTTCTATAGGCTGGCCTATTGGGCAAAGAAGCTCCCAGAATGAGATCAATTTGATGCTCAATTCCCCTCAAAGGTGGTAGTCCATGTTGGATCAAGTGGCCTCAGAATAATTAAGAAGGGGGGGAGGGTTTGAATTAATTATTATTGTACCTTGACTGATTAAAAAATTATCCTTCTTAACGTTACTAGATTTAATTAGGCTTTTACCGCAAAGTTAAGAAAGTAAAAAACAGTAATTGAAACTTAACCAAAAGTAAAAGCGATAATTAAAAGTGCACAGCAGAAATTAAAAGTGTAGGGAAGAAGAAGACAAACACAAGAATTTTATACTGGTTCGGCAACAACCCGTGCCTACATCTAGTCCCCAAGCAACCTGCGGTCCTTGAGATTTCTTTCAACCTTGTAAAAACCTTTACAAGAAAAGATCCACAAGGGATGTACCCTCCCTTGTTCTCTTTGAATAACCAAGTGGATGTACCCTCCACTTGAACTGATCCTCAAGAGATGTACCCTCTCTTGTTCTCAGTTACAACAACCCAAGTAGATGTACCCTCTACTTGTACCACAAAGGATGTACCCTCCAATGTGTTAAGACAAAGTTCTCAGGCAGTTAGTCCTTTGAATCTTTGTAAAGGGGAAACAAAAGATATCTCAGGTGGTTAGTCCTTTGAAATCTTTTTTTAAGGGAAAGGGAAGAATCAAAAGAATTCTCAGACTGTGTCCTTTCGAATTCTTTGAAAAGGGAGAAGGGAGACACAAAAGAATTCAGGCGGTTAGTCCTTTTTTCTTTGGGAAAAGGGAGAAGAGAGACACAAAAAGAATTCAGGCGATTAGTCCTTGTTGAATTCTTTTTGGCAAAGGGAGAAGAGAATGAAAAAATATAGCACACTTTTGTTTTCTGCAGAAGAATAAGGTTTGGAAAATAGAAAACTTAGAAAGCTTTTTGGCAAAGGAAGAAGAAGAAAGATGAGAAGCATGAGTTTCATGAAATCTCAAAAGTTGTTCAAGAAGTTCTTAAAAGTTGTAAAAGTTGTTTGAATGCAAGTCAAGGTCTTGCTTTTATAGACTCTTGATGTCTGGTCAAGAAAACCATTGGAAGAGTTATAACCTTGAGAAAATCTTGAGAAAACCATTGGAAGAGTTACATCTATTGACTTTTTATTCAGAACTTGTCACTGTTAATCGATTACCATAACCATGTAATCGATTACACAAAGCATTTTATGAAAAGATGTGACTCTTCACAATTGAATTTGAATTTCAACGTTCAGATACATTGGTAATCGATTACCAATATATTGTAATCGATTACACCATTTAAAAAACATTTGGAACGTTGCAAATTCAGTTAAAAGCTTTTGAAATCAAACTTTACCACTGTTAATCGATTACAGGAAACTGGTATTCGATTACCAGAGAGTAAATACTTTGGTAACTTAGAAAAATTTGAGAAAACTTTTATTGTAAAACAAAACTGTGCTATGTTTGGTTTTTGAAAAATCTTTTTCAATACTTCCCTTGTGAAGTCTTGAATCTTGAAATCATCTTCTGTTGAATCTTGATTCTTCTTGATGTCTTTTCTTTAATCTTGATCTTGAACTTGTTGACTCAATCTTGACATCATTCTTTTGGGCTTTTTGTCATCAACAAAACTACTTAAATCATACTGATTCATCATCATGAAGCTTGCTTCTACAGTCCACTTGGCACATTTGATGGAAACATGTCTTGAAAATCCTGCAAAAGAGTTTTAACACTAGAAGGCACTTCAAAATCATCAAAAGTGTTAGTGGTCAAAATCTGATTTTTGCAAAACAAGATGTATAGTGACTGTTTAGCACAAAACAGCCTCTTGACCTCACTTTTTGTGGCTAAATAGCTCTCCCTCACTTCAAGTGTTTCACTCTTTTTCCTCTCAAGTGTTTCCCTCTTTTTCTCACTCTCAAGTGTTTTGCTCACTTTTTCTTTTTCTCTTTTCTCTTGAAGAAGTCTCTCATTTTCTTTTGATCCTCACACACTTCTTGTGGACTCAATGGTTTGAGCACAATCTCTTTGTCTCGGTGCATGAAAGAGATCTTGTTGGTGAAATAGTCATGATTGGCTCTTTTATCAAATTGCCAAGGTCTCCCCAAAAGTAAGTGACTGGCCTCCAAAGGAACAACATCACAAAGTACCTTATCATTGTATTTCTCAATGGAAACGTCCACTTCAACTTGCTGCCTTACTTGTACCTCCCCATCCTTACTAAGCCATTGAAGTTTGTATTGCCTAGGATGTGGTTTAGTAGCTAAATTTAGCTTTGACACTAATCTAGCACTAGCCACATTGGTGCAACTACCTCCATCAATGATCACCATGCACACCTTGCCATTGATTAAATATCTAGTGTGAAAGATGTTTTCTCTTTGGCTCTCCTCCTCATGCTTCAATTGACCACCAAGTAACCGTCTAATCATCAACAAATCTCCCTCTGGAGTCTCCTCTTCCTCTATGTACTCACTCTCTTCTTCCTCTTTAACATTAGATTCACTTATATATTCTCCATCTCTAAGAACCATGGACCTTTTGTTAGGGCACTCATAAGCATAGTGTCCTAGGCATTGGCACTTGAAACACTTCACATCTCTACTCCTTTTAGAGGGTTCCTCTTGGGACTTTGAGCAAGTTTTTGATGGGGTAGGTGTGGAACTACTAGAAGTAGCAGCCCCATCTTTCTTACCTTTGTCTTTCCAACTAGAAGAACCAAAGTTGGTAAAATTCCTCTTAGCCACTCCTTTCCTTTTTAATTGTTGCTCTACTTGGATTGCTTTGTGAAGCAAATCATCCATTTCAACAAACTCCTGCAGCTCAACAATATTACGAATATCATTAGTCAAACCATTAAGAAATCGAGCCATAGTTACCTCCTCATCTTCTTCAATCTTTGCTTGAATCATGAGCACATCCATTTCCTTGAAATACTCCTCAACCCCCTTGTTGCCTTGGGTTAGTTTTTGGAGCTTGAATTTCAAATCCCTTGAGTAACTAGCCGGCACATACCGCTTCGTCATGATCCTTTTCATCTCCGCCCATGTATCAACCATTGGCTCTTCATTTCTTGCTCTCTCCTTTTGTAGCTTCTTCCACCACACAAGAGCATAGTCGGAAAACTCCATGGCGGCAAGCTTCACCTTTTGGTCCTCCTCATAGTTGTTGCATGAGAAAACATGCTCTATTTTCATCTCCCACTCCAAGTAGGCCTCCGGATCATTCTTTCCTTTAAAGGGAGGAATGTTGAGTTTAATACCATCAATTCGGTTTTGTCTAGGAACACCATCATTCCCTCTTCTCCTCCTTTCTTCTTCATTATGATCTCTATTCTCCATTTGATCCAACCTCTCATGGAGCACATCATCTCATTGTTTCATTAACCTCTCCAAATGTTGCATCAAAGCTTGCATTTGGAATTGCGAAAGCCCCACTCCATCATTAGGATTTGTTCCTGCCATCTCAAACAAACAAATCAAACGTAACAAGACAATTATAGTTGCTGTTTGAATACCTCACTCACTCAAGTGTATCACACAATTATGGTTTTTCTCTAATGAAACACTCTTGCCTTTTACCACTCTAATTCCCCTTGAGTTCTTAGGCAATTCAAGAGATTATGGCCACAACAAAGAACAATTCACCAATATGTGTAAGGTAAGGCTAGAGAAACAAGGAAAAGGTTAACCAAGAAAAAGGCTAACAATGTTTTTAGGCACAAATGAAGGAAACAAAATTCAGAATTTAGGAATTCAAGTAACAATCCTTCATGCAACCAATATATTACCTTAAAGAGATTTTTTTTTTAAAGTTCCTCAAGCATGAACCATTCAGCCCAATTTTTTTTTTTTAATTTTGCTTATACGAATTTCTGTTTTTTTTTTTATAACAAAGAGATCAAAAGGCTTAACTTTTGCAATGGTTCAGCCTAAAAATATATGAATAAAAAGGTAATATAAATGGCAAAGAGAATAAAGAAGGATGTTACCCAATATTTCCAACAAAGGAAGTGTTGGTCCTAGAACTGGAGCTCTGATACCAAATGATATGAATCCTCATTGCACAAGGGCGGACTTAGGATCGTCTAGGATTAGACCTTGTTGGAAAATTCAGAAAATTGATTAAGAAAAGGATGGGAAATTGGCAAGATTCAAGGGTTGGGCAGTGGCTAATCTCCTAGGACTTAATAAGGTGAATCTTGGCATAAAATGGATGAATGGGATGGTAAAAACGTAGGTTAAGTGATGGCTGAACAGAAATATAAAAATGGTTATAACTCATGTTACAGGGCTCCGAATGAGGTGATTCCAAAATGAGGTGAAAGGACTCGTTTTGAATTTCAATTTAGGCTCAATAATCACTTAATTTGAACGAGTAAAACGAGAGTTATGGTCACGAGATAATTTGGATTTTCTGGAATTGTGGTTTGAAAGAACAAGGTTGAAGATGAAATGGTGGAAGGAAAGAATCACTCTTTCCAGTGAGGGCAACACACAAAGGATGTGAAAGACCTTTGATATAGCCAGGGTGTTCTTGAATCACTCAAGAACTTAGGAGAATCACTCTCACTAAGAAAAAGAGATAAACTCTAATTTTTCTGAATAAAACTCAACATGTGTTTATTGATAAAATGGTTCAGCTTATATAGAAACTTTACATTAGATTTTAGTAATGATCCACTAACCTAGGGAATTAAAAGAACTTAATGGTTGAGTGTAACTGAAATTGTGGCAACCAAAAGTCACCCCCAACAGCCATCAAGCCAGCCACCATTTGGTCTCCCAATAGGTTGATGCCTAGGTTGCCAATTGGGCCCTTATTACAACTTGAACTAAACCAAACTAAAGCCCTTTTAGTTGATTAACCCAAAAAATATTTTTGGTCAGCCAACTTTACAAGGATTGGGCAATTATTTAGACAAACTAAACACTCTAAAATTGAGACAAAGTGGTGCCCTTTAGTCCTCCTTCATTTGAGCCATGATACAACTCACAACCTTGGACTTTTCTCCTTAAAACTTGGGCTTGTATTCAAATAGTATGGACAACACTTGTTGAAGAGCTTCCTTGGCTTTCCTTGCTCTAGCCCTTGTCATAGGTCCTCCAAGTCCTTCAAGTGGATCCTTGCCCTTGCTCTTGGTCATGTCCTCATCATTTTTCTTTTGGTAAGCACATTGTCTCCCACCTAATCCATGCAATCTTGTTTTGGTCAGGTCCACCTCCCCATAGGAATCTACGTTGTAATCTCACCAGCTTATCCACCATTGATTTAGGCACCCTGAAAAAACAAAAAAAGTAGATAGGAATTGATGTTAGCACTGATTGTATTAGTGTCACTCTCCCCCCCAAAGGATATGTGTCTCTGTTTCCACTTTGCTAACTTTTTCTCACATTTCTGGATAATGGGATCCCACATCTGACGTCGCCTCAGGTTGGCCCCTATAGGTATTCCTAGGTAAACTAAAGGAAAAGCCAACAAACCACAATTCAAATATTTGGTTGCCTGTTGCTTCCATTGATCTGTTTCACCAAAAGCTCCAAAATAGCTTTTTGCAAAGTTTATTTTTAGGCCTGATGCAAGTTCAAACGTCCTTAGGATAATTTTTATTGCTTTAACGTTCTCCATAGTTGCCTCCCTAAAAAAGATTGTATCATCAGCATACTGTAAGATGCTTATACTCACATTATTGGAGCCTACTTGGAAACCCTTATACAAATTTTCCTCCTTAGCTATTGATGCAATCCTACCCCCCAAGGGCATTGGATAGAACACTCCAAGAAGATTGGGCCAAAAATGCAAGAGAAGGCCCTAGGGTTCTCATGAGCCTTAGGGTAGATTTCTGAGCCCATGGGCCAAGGTTGGGTCCAATTATCTTTGTACATATTAGACTAGGATGTCATTATATTTGGTCCTTGTATTTAGGGATCCATATTGTAGGTAGGGTACCCTAGAAATATAGGATTTTTCAGCCCTTGTATTTTTGGGCACCTAGACTAGTTTTTGTATTAGGGGTAGTTTTGTAATTTCACATGCACTAAGTGGATATTTGATGTGTGTGGTTGGAAATAAATTTAATTGAATTGGTAGAAGCCCAATCCAATTAAATTTTAGAGGGGGAGGTGAGCATTTGCTTACTACACCCCATTGCCACACATATAGTCACACTTTGTGCATGTCCTTCATGCTTTTCATGCCTCATGACACCTAAGCACACTTAGTGGAGAATCTTGGAATTGATCTTGGATTAGTGGGCTGAACCATAACTAAAATTCACTAATCATAATTAGTGAAATTTTGGCTCCAAAGTTTGGCTCCACAAATTCAATTTCAAATTCAAGTGAAATTTGAATTTCCCTCCAATTTTGTGTGACACTTAGGCTATAAATAGAGGTCATGTGTGTGCATTTTTTTGAACTTTGATCATTTGAATATTAAACTTCAGATTTCAAAGCTCATTTGGAGCACAAAATTTCGTGCTCTTCTCTCCCTCTCCCTTCATTCATCTCCTTCTTCCTCCAAGCTCTTATCCATGGCCTCCTATGGTGGTGAGCTTCTTCTAGACTCATCTTCTCCTTGAAGTGGCGTCTCCTCTCTCTCTCCCTTTCTCCATTCCGCTGCCATTCATCTTCCAAGAAGCAAAGGAATCCATTGATGAAGAAGATCCTAGGCCTACAAGCTCCAATGGAGCTTGCATCATGTGGTATCAAGAGCATCTTCATCTAGGTGATATTCTTTTGCTTCCTCTATCTTTTTGTTTGGTGAATTCTCTTTAATTCCTTGTTCTTCATCTTATTCTCCATGTATATCCTCCATTGTCTTGTGGTTTGGTGCTGTTTAGAGTAGATTAAAAAAAAAAACCGATTAAATCTTAGATCTACACTTGTTCTTGCATTTCTATGGTTCAAATTTTGTAGATCTACTTTTGAATCATGCTTTTGTGTTGATTTTAGGTTCTATCATTTTTCATTCATAATATTCTTGTGCTGAGCTGTAGATCTAAATTTTCTTCCAAAATATTGATTAGAAAAAAAAACACAAAAATCTAAGTGTAAATCACTTAATCCATGTTGTCTTAGAGTCATGTTTAGTCATAGTAATTGTCACATTATGTTCTAAGTTTGTGTTGAATTTTTATTTTGTTGATTGAATTCTAGATACATTTGTTCATGTATTCTTGTCATTTTTAGCCTATCTTTTGAATTTTGAGTCTAATTCATGCATGTTATTTAGTTCATAACATGTTCTAAATCAATTCCTAGAAGTAGTCTTGTTGTTGAACTCTTTTTTTTTTTTTTTTCTAAGTTTCCTACATGATGCCTATGATGAAGTTGAGTTGTGGTGCTGAGTTGTGGCTGGATTTGTGAATCAAAATAAGTCTTAAGCTCTTTTGAATTGTGTTATTCAATATAATTGAGCATAAGCAAACACAAATTGTAACTATCCAAGCCTTAAGCAACATAAACACTACTCTTGATTTCTAGGTTGAAATCGCTGGTGTTGGCAGCTTGAACATACGAACTTGTATAAATTACTGGGAATTGGTAACTACGTTTTTTGAGCTGAAACTTTTACTGAATTTTATAGACATCTGGAACAAAATTATAAAAAAAGAATCAAGCGATTTGGATTAAAGAAAAAAATAATAAAAATCTCACAAGTTGGCAGAAAAATCAGTGTCCAGGAAAAAAAAGAAAAGTGAAAGGAAAGTGTGCTTGTTGTTTTGGCTCAAAATTTGTTCTATAATTGGTGCATATTTTATACCAATCCTAGTTCTGAAATTTCAATTGAACATTATTGTGAAAACAAGTGCCAAAACTAGAGGTTTCTTGAGTCTTTTTTTTTTTTTTTTAGTTTTTCTACTCTACTCTAGAGCCATTCTAGGTTTCTCTTTGAGTCCTAGCTTGCTTTTTTGTGCTTTTATTGCTTTAATTGTTGAATAATCCTTGAAAATTTGTCTTGTTAAAACTCTATTGGTTTAGCTTTCATTTCATTTTTTTTTTTGGTCTTTGGTTATTGCTTGTCTCTTTGTTTCCTTGGTTGTGAGTTGCCATATAGGGAATTGGAAAGGAGGATTGGTGCCATATCTTGAAGAATTTGAGTCAAGAAGAAAGGGGCCAACCACCTTAAGAGCTATTGGACTAAGAAGCACTCTAAATTGAGTGAAACACTAAAGAGAGAATAGCCACCACAATTGAGGACTTTTTTCTTTGTAATTTTGTAATTGGCAATTTGCTTTGCTTTCAAATTTTGTAACAAAAAGGCCTTTCATTGGAAGTAAGTTGGGAGCCTCCGCTAGGTCACCCTACTTCCATTTGTGTGTAATAATTTTAGGCAATTTCCCCTTAGTATAGTGAGTGTTTTGTTGGGAACCTTAAATGAGGTCATCCAAACACTCTTAGGATCCGCCTAGTTTGCATTTCTTGCACTTTAATTTCTTGCTTATTTTCATAGCTTATTTCCTTTACCCTCCATTGTCAAACCGACTAGATAGCTTGCCTTTTACCAATTAGTTTTTACCTTATCTTTCACACCTCTTTTAGTGTTTATTTTGGCTAGTTTCAACCATAGTTTATTTTACCTTTTGTTTTCAAACCCCCAACAAGAAAGAACCATAACTTAGGAACCAACATGAGTCTTCATTCTTCATCTAGTGTTAATGGCGAGGGTTCTACTCCTAAGGACCCCTTGTATAAGATATTAGATGAGTTGAGATCCCTTAAGTTGTGGAAAGAAAAACAAGAGAGAAAAGAAAAAGGGAAAAAAAGAGCGAAAGAAATAAGTCAAGATGAAAAGGAGAAAATAAGGGAAGAAGAAAGAAGAAAAATAATGAAAGAAATGAAAAGAGAAAAACATGCCTCCTATAGTAGTCATGACTCTTGCAAGAGTTTAAGTAAAGAACTTAGCGACTATTATAGAGGGCGTCATAGTTCACATACTAAACATCACTCCCAAAGAAGAGAAAAGGATAGAAGGCCTCAAGAGGTTAACATTAGCCTCCCATATTTCCACGGAAAAGATAATGTTGAGGCCTACTTAGATTGGGAAATGAAGGTTGAACAACTCTTTGTTTGCCATCATATTAGCGAAGAGAGAAAAGTTCCATTGGCTACCCTTAGCTTTCAAGGGTATGCCCTCTATTGGTGGACTTCCCTTGTTAAAGAACGAAGGATTCATGGGGATCCTCCAGTAGAGTATTGGAATGATCTTAAGAGTGCCCTTAGGAAGAGGCACATTCCCTCCTACTATGAAATGGAGCTTATGGACAAGCTCCAAAGGCTTAGACAAGGGAGTATGAGTGCTGAAGAATATAGACAACAAATGGAATTACTCCTTTTAAGAGCTGGACTTAGGGAGGAGGAAAGAACAAGCATAGCTAGGTTCCTTAGTGGGCTTAATATGGAAGTAAGGGACAAGGTTGAACTCCTTCCATATAGGGACCTAGATGAGCTAGTCCAACTTTGTATAAGAGTGGAGCAACAACTTAAAAGAAAGCCTTCTTCAAAATCTTATGGCTCTCACTCTTATCCAAGGAAGGACCAAGCCCATGGAAGTTTAGGGGCTGCACCTTCAAAACCCAAGGAAGATAAGGGTAAGACCATAGAGAAATACACCCCTAAGACTAGTTCCCAAGAAAGGACTAGCAACATTAAATGTTTCAAATGTCTTGGGAGAGGTCACATTGCCTCTCAATGCCCCACAAAGAAAACCATGATCATGAGGGGTCAAGACATTTATAGTAGTCAAGAGGAGACTACTTCTTGCCCTTCCTCTAGTGGAAGTAAAGATGAAGTAAGGGGTGAAGAGTCTAGTGAGGAAGTCTACCCCCATGAAGAAGGTGACCTCTTAATGGTTAGAAGGCTCCTTGGAGGTCAATCTTGTGATCTATCTCAATCCCAAAGAGAGAACATCTTTCATACAAGATGCAAAATTTTAGATCAAACTTGTTCTCTCATTGTGGATAGTGGATCTTGTTGCAATTGTTGTAGCACAAGATTAGTTTCCAAGTTGAACCTCACTATCATTCCCCACCCAAAACCTTATAAACTTCAATGGCTCAATGAGCAAGGGGAAATGATAGTTAACCAACAAGTGAAGGTACCTTTCTCCATTGGGACATATAAGGATGAAGTTAATTGTGATATAGTTCCCATGGAGGCAGGACATATTCTTTTAGGAAGGCCATGGCAATTTGATAGGAAGATCATTTGCAATGGCCTAACTAATGAAATTACCCTCACCCATCTTGGCACTAAATTTGTGTTGCATCCTCAAACACCTTCACAGGTGGCCAAAGATCAACTAACTATGAAAGATAAGAGGGATGAGGAAGAAAAACTAGAAAAACAAAAGAAAAAGAAGGATAGTAAGGCCTTGTGTTCAAAGGCCAAGGGGAAGGAAAAAGAGGAAAAGGGTTCCTCCAAGAAGATTGTTAACAAGGAAAATCATTTTGCAATCAAATGTGATATTAAAATAGCACTCCTTCTTAAACAATCTTTCTACCTTCTCCAATCAAGGGAAACATCCCTTAGCACCGCCATACCTCTTGAGCTTGAGGTTATTCCTCAAGTAAAGGAGTTGTTGGATGAGGGTTTGGTTCGCAAGAGCTTAAATCCTCGTGCTTTGTTGGTGCCTAAAATAGGCATTATTAGGCACCAAATCCCTATGATAGGTGGTATAATGAATGTGTTGAGTGGTGCAACACTCTTTTGTAAAATCACTCATGCACCCAACATCTTCATGATTTGTGTACATAGAGACTCATTAGGTAGGTTTGTTCTTATTTTTTATTTCAATGCAAACCTAGGTGCTCATGTGGGACACCTTAGGTTTGTCGTAATTTTTTTTAGGAATAATCAACATGAAAATAAAGAAAAAGGTATGTATTATTCCATTACTTTCCTTAACTTTTTAAATAGTGATCAAGGGCTTCCCATGGACCCTAAGAGAATAAAGGTCATTCCTGAGTGGCCTACTCCACCAAGTATAAGGGAAATTTGGGGCTTCAATATCTTAACAAACTTTTACAAAAAGTTTGTCCCATATTTTTCTATACTTGTAGCACCACTCATTGAGTTGGTGAGGAACTATATTCTCTCATGGGAAGATGACCAGGAAAGGGGTTTTCAGTCCTTACCATACTCTAACATACCCAACATCACTAATACATATGTTTTCATTCTTTTTACAGGTGTTGAGGAAAGAATCCATGAGTTTCAAGAACCCCTGGATTTGAGGTCAAATCCTTTTCAAGGAGGAGGGAATGATGCAATCCTACCCCCCAAGGGCATTGGATAGAACACTCCAAGAAGATTGGGCCAAAAATGCAAGAGAAGGCCGTAGGGTTCTCATGAGCCTTAGGGTAGATTTCTGAGCCCATGGGCCAAGGTTGGGTCCAATTATCTTTGTACATATTAGACTAGGATGTCATTATATTTGGTCCTTGTATTTAGGGATCCATATTGTAGGTAGGGTACCCTAGAAATATAGGATTTTTCAGCCCTTGTATTTTTGGGCACCTAGACTAGTTTTTGTATTAGGGGTAGTTTTGTAATTTCACATGCACTAAGTGGATATTTGATGTGTGTGGTTGGAAATAAATTTAATTGAATTGGTAGAAGCCCAATCCAATTAAATTTTAGAGGGGGAGGTGAGCATTTGCTTACTACACCCCATTGCCACACATATAGTCACACTTTGTGCATGTCCTTCATGCTTTTCATGCCTCATGACACCTAAGCACACTTAGTGGAGAATCTTGGAATTGATCTTGGATTAGTGGGCTGAACCTTAACTAAAATTCACTAATCATAATTAGTGAAATTTTGGCTCCAAAGTTTGGCTCCACAAATTCAATTTCAAATTCAAGTGAAATTTGAATTTCCCTCCAATTTTGTGTGACACTTAGGCTATAAATAGAGGTCATGTGTGTGCATTTTTTTGAACTTTGATCATTTGAATATTAAACTTCAGATTTCAAAGCTCATTTGGAGCACAAAATTTCGTGCTCTTCTCTCCCTCTCCCTTCATTCATCTCCTTCTTCCTCCAATCTCTTATCCATGGCCTCCTATGGTGGTGAGCTTCTTCTAGACTCATCTTCTCCTTGAAGTGGCGTCTCCTCTCTCTCTCCCTTTCTCCATTCCGCTGCCATTCATCTTCCAAGAAGCAAAGGAATCCATTGATGAAGAAGATCCTAGGCCTACAAGCTCCAATGGAGCTTGCATCAGCTATCCTCATTAGCCCATTCAAAGCTTCAGCTACCACATTAAATAGGAAGGGTGATAATAGATCCCCTTGCCTAAGTCCCCCTTTGGGGGAGAACTCAGCCATGGGGCTACCATTCACCAAAACCGAAATAGACGCAGATTTTAAACACCCTCAATCCATTTGGAACTGAAATCTGTTATTTCCAACATGTACAACAGAAAATACCAGGAGACCGAGTGCCTTCTCATAATCTACTTTGAATACAAGGAATGATTTGCTGCTCTTTTTGGCCTCTTCAATCACCTCATTTGCAATGAGAGCACAATGTAATAGATGTCTTCCCTCAATGAATGCATATTGGGTCTCATCTACGATATATGCCATCACCTTCTTCATTCTTTTTGCCAATAACTTGGAGACTATCTTGTACATACAACCTATTAGTGAGATAGGTCTGTAGTCATTCAAGAATTGTGAATCATCCACCTTGGGAATTAAAGCAATGAAGGATGCATTACAACCCCTTGGCAAGGCACCATTGACATGAAATTCATCTAGAAAACGGAGAACATTAGGTTTAATTAGCTTCCAGAACTGCTTGATGAATTTAAAATTCATTCCATCAGGGCCTGGGCTTTTCTCACTCCCACAATCCCATATAGCCTATTTTACTTCCTCCTCTTGAAAGCGAGCCACCAACATATCATTATGGTGCTGACTAATCGTCTGAAAATAGATTCCATCAAGCCTAGGTCTGTGTTTATCTTGTTCTTGAAATCTTTGTGAGGAAAATGATCTAACTTCCTCCTTCACCTTATATGGCTCAACAATGCATATTCCACCAATCATGACTCCCTTTAGAGAGTTATTCCTGTGATTAGCATTCATCATTAAATGAAAGTAACATGCATTGCAGTCTCCATGCTTGATGCATCTTGATCTCGTCTTTTGTCTCAACAACAATTCATAAGCATGGGCAGCTACCCATAGAGCTTCCTGTAATTGTCTCATTTTCATCTCTTCTTGAGTAAATAGCTATCTTTGGATTGTATCCTCCTCCATTTTGTTTAATTCATCTTCAATCTTCTTGACCTTCTTGAAATTATCTCCAAAACTCTTCTTATTCCAAATCTTCAGCCTTTGTTTGAGTCTCTTTATTTTTTCTTTGAGATCATAACCTCCTCAATCTGGTTGCTGATTGGAGGTCCAACAATTGTGAACAGTTTCCTTGAAAAAGTTGTCTAATAACCAGCAATCTAGAATCCTAAAAGGTTTAGGACCCCAGTCTACAGATATAGACCTAAGCAGGATTTGACAATGGTCTGAGAAGTTCCTAGGTAAAGTAATTTTAGTGCTTGCAGGCCATTTTCCAAGCCACTCAGGAGATAGTAGGAATCTGTCAAGCTTACTCCTGGACGCCCTGTTTGGTCTAAACCAAGTGAATTTTCTTCCCAACCATGGTGCCTCAACAACCTCCAAATCATCTATCCAACCATTGAACTCTTTGATGTTGTTATTCCTTGAGTCCCTTTGGCATATGCCAAATCTTTCAACTGGGTACCTGATGCTGTTGAAATCACCCAAAATGCAGCAAAGATCCCCAGACAGTGAGTGTTTCAGCTACTTTACATGATCCCACAATGTCCTCTTATTTTGAATGTCACATGGGGAGTAGATTGTAACTATATTGATTTGCTGTGCCGCCCTAATCCATTCCCCTACCAGGACAATAAAGCCATTTTCAATGACTTTCCTTTGTAGCTTGAATGTGTTTTCACTCCACAAACATAAGATTCCTCTTGTTGTGTTATTAGTGGGTTGCATCTCCCAACTAACCTCAAGATCCCCCCACAATGATTGGCACATGGCTTTATCAATCGACTCTTTCTTTGTCTCATGTAAACATATCGTCCGCATTCTCCTTCTTGATCAATCTTTGAATAGCTATCCATTTTATCCCCCCTCCCTAATCCCCTGACATTGTATGATATAATATTCATAGACAACTGCTATTGTTTCCACCATTTCCTCTCTACTGATTCTGTAGTAGAGTCATTATTGGTATTGAAAGCAGTCCCATATTGCGCCATGTCCTCTAGGTGCTGAGTATGCAAGCTAACCATTCCTGTTTCTATCGCTGTAATAGAGGAAGGGTAGCCCATATGTAGTTTGTTTTGATACCTCCTCTGTCTTGAATATACCTGACAGGTTCTTTCAAATCCTCCCTTCCTATTTTGCGAAGTAAGACCCAAAAGTTGTGTATTCTGCGTGCGGGTGTAAATAGAAAGGCCCACCCTTTTATTGGGCCTTCCTCCCTCCACGTGACTGCTCTCCCCCTCCTCACATGATGCCTTTTTCATGTACTGCCACATAGGTCTCCTGAATTTTAAAATTTTCAACTCCAACTTTTTCACGTGCACTACATATGGTTTGTGTTTCTGCCACGTCACATGTTGCTATTCCTAATGCCATCCTTGCCTCTGCCGCACCACTGCTCTCCCCCTTTTCTTGTTTTCCATTTTCATGACTTGGGTTTTCCCTTTCTGCATAGGTTGCGCTCCCGACACAATGAATCACCCCTTGTTTGGGTGTCTTGTCATGGTGGTAGGTCACCGCTGCCTATCACCCTAAAGTCCTTGTCTGTTCATCCAATGTGACCTGGCGTATACTGCATAGCGTCCGTGGGCTGAGGGCATTACCTAGTGGGTAGTTGCGCTCTCGATGACCACTGGATAATGGGTTTGTTCCATGGTCGTTGCTGCCGGCACTGGGAGAGTTGGTGGTCCTGCATGGCTCAGCTTGCGTTGCCGATGCCAATAGATCGTGCATGTCGCCTTCCTTCTCCAAAGTGTTTGTCAATCTCAGAATCAGGTTCCCGAGGTAGCTTTCGTCAGAGTCAATCTTCTCCGACGATCCACTGAAGCTGCGTCATCTTCTACGATAGTCATGGCTGCCACCGCCATATTCCTCCACTACGAACACTTTAAAACACTCATCGCCTATGTGGACATCGATGGTGTGCTTGATTGTCGGCCTCCATGGGGTCTTAACGAGCACCCTTTCTTGGTCCAGCCTCCGTTTGTCCTCGACGTCATCATCCATGTCCACCATTTCCCCCATAGGAACCAATATCTTCTGGATATATTTCATATCCCAAGCCTGAAGCGGGATACCCCAACATTGAACCCATGTTAGCCTGAAGCCTATGCATAAGCTTGGGCTCCACTTCTCCATTGAGTAAAACATCGATGCGCCTCCATGTTGTCGGCCATTCATGACTTGTTCTACTCCGGCGTTAGTGAGACCAAGTAGTAGGACTAGATCTTCCCCTATGTACTTGGGTGATATGTTCATTCCTATCTCCCACAGTAGCTCATCGTCCAATCTATCAAACATGGCAGGATTTTTTAGATGCCCTACCCACGCATCCTTCAACCAATTGTTATCTTCTGGTCCTATGTCGAGGTGAACCGAGGATATTGAAGTGTCATGTCTTTGGGAATGGTTGTTGTAAGCCAACCTTTGTCCCGGAGGTCTGATATTTCTTGTCAGCACCGCCATGTATGAGCTCGGGTTTATATGGTGTTGTTTTCTAGCTCAATCAGCTTCAGTTTGATTACTCTCGACGTGGTCCTGTGGTTTGTTTCCTGAAGCCACCTTTCTTGGCATCTCCCTACCATACCTTGGGATGTTAACGTATAATTTCATCCCACCAATAACGATCCTGTCCAGCTTTTTTGCCAAGCAGTGGGCATCGTTGACCCCTTCGAATCTGACAAAACCGTACCTCCTTCCATTGTAGTTTCTTCAGTTGGGTATGAAGATTTCCCTCACATCACCCCACTTTTTGAAATGATGCCATAACTCCTTTTCTGTAATGTTGTCAGAAAATCGGGTGAAGTAGAAGGATGATATATCCTTGTGATCCTTCCAGTTTGAAATGGCATTTTGCTGATCTCTTTCTTTGTTTCCTGGATATACTCGTCAGAGATCCTCCCTGAAGCTCACTCTACCTCTCTCTGCTACATGACATCTAAACTTGTCTCTCTCCCACCCAGTGTTTTTCTCTCTCTCTACCCATCTCTCACTTCTTCCATGGGCTTATGAACTGGGATAACTTAACTTTCCTGTACTTAGCTGTAGTCCTTCTTAAGCAGTTTGTTAAAAAGCATTGGCAAGAGGGTGAGGACTCTTTTGAACCTCCTGTTGTTGCTAGTGATGAAAAGGTAAATATGCTTTCATTTTTATTGTGAGTATTATTGATATGTAGATGTCTAGAAGCTATTGCAGGAAATAATTTTCTGAGCTTGATTTATTAAGATTTAAATATAGGTAAACTAATGAGATCTTTGAAGTTTGAATTTGATATAAGTAGTGCGGAAGTTAGGCTATGGTCCTAAGATATGAAAGGTATATTCTAGAAAAGGAAAAAAGAGGGATATGTGAAAAACAAACATGAGAGGTTGTTATGCTAAGTGGAAGCATGAGTGGGGTCCACAAGGAGGTGTCAAGATTTTGAGGTGGTTATGATTTAGAGACCAGAGAGTGATAGGGAATGTGGACATTTTTTGGAAAGCTTGGATTGGCCTTGGGGCATTAGCAGGATGTGACATTTCATAGCTACTCTGCATTTTTCTTTTATCTTTTTTGCATCATGTACTTTTTTTTGTTTCTTTTATACTAAAAAGTCTAACAATTAATCATTTTCAATGTTTTAATAGTTACACAAATATTTCACTTGGTGTTATTTTGCTGGTTGGCATCATAAATCTGATTGTGATTTGAATTTGTTTTGAGGTTTAGATACCTCACCCTTGGATTATAAATACATCTTTTGGTCTGTCATTGGGGGCCTGAAATCACATTGCATAATATAGTGCTGGATTTGGACTTATTAGTTTTGTCCTTCAGTTGTTGTTGTCAATGCCATATATTTCCTTGCAGTTGGTTGTTTGCAAGTGTTTCTAGTCTATGATAATACCAATTAATTTGGTATTTTCCTTCTTCTTGGGATCTAGACTGCTTCTGTCTTAGCGTTTTACTGGATGAATAATCATTTGCGCTTACTTATAGAAAATATCTTTTTACTTAAAAAAATGTCCAAAAATTCAAGATAACTGGGTAATTTTTTTAAATATGAAAAGCAACAAAAAATCAATTTCTGTTTTTTGCCCCTCACAAGTAAGAGTAGTTTATTAAAATAAGCTCTAAAAAATGCTTAAATGGGTGGGGGAGAGAAAATGAGTAGAGAGAGAAACATTGGGTGTGGGAGAGATAGACTTAGAGGTAAGACAATAGAGAGAGCTAGAGTGACCTTTGGGGAGGCATTCCGATGGGAATATGCTGGAAACAAAGAAAGAGTCAAGCAAAACTACATTGTGTCTAACTGGAGAGATCACGAGGATATCACATCCTTTTACTTCACCTGTTTTGCTGATGACATCACGGAGAAGGAGTTGTGGCACCATTTCAAAAAATGGGGGGACATTAGGGAAATTTTCATTCCAAATCGAAGAAACTACACAGGCAGAAGGTATAGATTTGTTAGATTTAAAGGGGTACGAGATATCCCATACACGGCAAAGCAGTTGGATAGGATTGTAATTGGTGGGATGAAATTATATGTCAACCTCCCAAAGTATGGAAGGGAGTTGCCAAGGAAGGTAGATGCAGGAATCAAAACACAGGTACACAAGGACAGAACTCAAATAGAAGATGCTTAAGCCCGACAAGCACGCCAAATAAATCCAGCCTCATATATGGATGTGCTGACATGAACTATCAGTTTACTGGGACAACGAGTGACCCCCAACAGTCGTGTATCTTCAACATCCTCGGTTCACATCAACATTGGCCAGAAGACGTGGGGAGGGCACCTATAAAACCCAGCCATGTTTGAAAGAATGGAAGATGAGCTATTGTGGGAGACATGATTGGATATAACACCTAAATACATAGGAGATGACTTGGTCTTGTTACTTGGTCTCACCGACACTGATGCAGAACATGTCATGAATGGCAAAAGAGAAGGAGGCACATTGGTTTTCTACTCAATGGAAAGGTGGAGTCCGAGCTTACGTACAGGATGTAGGCTGACCTGGGTTCAATGCTAGGGAATACTACTTCAAGCCTAGAATACGAAATATATTCATCAGATTGTGGCCGTTATAGGAGAAATGGTGGATATGGATGATGAAGTGGAGGAGAAATGGAGGTTTGATAGAGCAAGGGTACTCATTAAGACTCCATGGAGGCTGACAATCCAACACACCATTGATGTTGTCGTTGGCGGTGAAACTTTTAAGGTACATGTCATCGAGGAGTGTGGTGGCGGTTATCGCGACTGCCTCATGAGGGGTAGAAGTTTTAGGGGCTCGTCGGATGAGATTGACTCCGACGACACCTGGGTAGCCTCTCTCCAAAATCGCAAGACAAGATGGGTTTTGAATACAACATGCACCACCTATCGGCAATGAAATCGCGCATAGCTCCATCCCACATCGCTACGACACCCATCACCGCACCGAAGACCAACGGGTAACAATATTACCCAGCAGTCAAAGAGACCACAACTACCCGTTAGTTATTGACAATATCCCGTGGTTGTTTGGCGGAAACCAGCCACCAACTCCGTGTGGACATAAAAAGAGTCCAGGGAGGCAGGTAGGGGTCACCTACCACTGTGGCGAGGTAGCCAAATAGGGGTTTGGACAACATATCGGGTCCTCCAACCTTGTAGCAGGGGCACAAAAGTTTCACCGAAATGGTAATAAAGATAGTAGGGAGTCCAGCGGTGCAGTAGAGGCTCGAAAGGCACCAACAAATGAAGCACGTGATGAGATAGAGGTTCAAGACAGCTTTGGTACATGTGACAATTTCAAAAATAAGGAGGGTAGTGAAGATGCAACTGAAGAAGCAACACATGACTAGGACCATGCGGATGCTACTTGGTTAATTAAAAGGATGGGCTTTCTAACTTATGCCCCCAATGCAAAAACTTACAACTTGGGCCTCAATCCAGTAAACAATAAAGCAGGAGTTGAAAATACCTAGCAGGTGCATTCAAGACAAAGGAGGTGCCAAAAGAAATCCCAACTGGGCCATTCTTTATCCACTACAGTGGCTGAAACACATACAAGCAGCTTACAACTGCATCACCCACAGAACATGACTCAACAGGAGGCAATGTTCAATTCTAATCAAGACCCTATCATCGAAACACCTATAAACAATGGAGGGTTAGAAGCAATTTCAGATTCTGAAAACCAGCACATTCAAGAGGCAGCTCACATATGGAGCATGGCTAAACAATTGGGAGCTACAGGAGGAGAGAAGCAGAATATAATCATTAAAAAACTTCAGTATATAGAAGAAAGGGACAAGGCAGAAGCGGAAAGAAGGCGAGATAGCAGAAGGAATCAATAAATATAGTTTCATACAATGTCAAAGGTTTAGGGAGGGCTGTAAAATGGGGAGCAATTAGAAGATTGATTAAGAAAGAGGGTGCAGATATGATCTGTCTTCAAGAGACAAAGAAAGAAATGGTTGGCAAAGCTATGTGTCAGGCTTTATGGAGGGATGTAGAGGTTAGTTGGGGAATGCAATCTGCTAATAACACAACAGGAGGTATATTATGTTTGTGGAGTGAAAAATCATTTAGGCTTTAGAGGAAAGTCATTGGCAGTGGTTTTATACTTATGGTAGGGAAATGGATCAAAGAGGCATAGTAGATCAATATTGTTACCATCTATTCACCATGTGACATTCATAATAAGAGAGTGTTATGGGACTCAGTAAAGCAGCTGAAAGATTCATTGTCTGGGGGACTGTGGTGTATCTTAGGTGATTTCAATTCCATCAAGGATCCAGATGAAAGGTTTGGCAGTGGTCACAGGTTGTCCGGGGATAGCAACATCAAAGAATTTAATGATTGGATAGATGATATAGAGGTACTTGAGGTACCATGGTTGGCTAGAAAGTCCACCTAGTACAGAACAAATGGTGCATCTAGGAGTAGGCTTTATAGGTTCTTGGTCTCTCCTGAGTGGCTTAGCAGATGGCCTGGCAGCATTCAAACTACTCTTGCAAGGAATTTTTCAGATAACTGTCCAATTTAGCTTTGACCTAAGGATGTAGATTAGGGTCCAAAACCTTTTAGGATTCTAGACTACTGGCTATTAGACAAATCCTTCAAAGAAATTGTTCATCATTGCTGGACATCTAATCAGCAATCAGGCTGGGGAGGCTACATTCTCAAAGAAAAAATAAAGAGATTAAAACACAGGTTGAAGATTTGGAACAAGGAGTAGTTTGGAAATACTTTCAAAAAGGTCAAAAAGTTTGAGACTGTATTAAACAAATTGGAGGAAGACACAAGCCAAAGACAGCTATCTCCCCAAAAAGAAGCGAAAAGGAAACAACTACAGGAAGCACTATGGGCAGAAGCCCTAGCTCATGAATCTTTGTTGAGGTAGAAATCGAGATCGAGGTGGATCAAGGAGGGAGATTGCAATTCACATTACTTCCATCTGATGATGAATGCAAATCATAGGAATAATTCTCTAAAGGGGGTCCTGATTGATGGAATATGGATAGACGAGCCTCATAAGGTGAAGGAGGAAGTCAGATCTTACTTATCAAAAAGATTTCAAGAAACAGATTTTCATAGTCCCAAGCTTGATGGTATCAGTTTTCAAACCATCAATCAACAGCATAATTTCATGCTGGTGGCTCCTTTTCTAGAGGAGGAAGTACGGTAGGCTATTTGGGATTGCGAGAGTGAGAAAAGCCCTGGCCTTGATGGACTCAACTTTAAGTTTATTAAGAAGTTCTGGCAGTTGATCAAACCTGATGTCCTTCATTTTCTAGATGAATTTCATGCTAATGGTGCTTTTCCCAGGTGATGTAATGCATCCTTCATAACATTAATCCCCAAGGTGGCTAACCCACATCTCTAGAATGATTATAGACCTATCTCTCTAATAGGTTGTATGTATAAGATTGTGGCAGAGCTGTTGGCTAAAAGAATGAAGAAGGTGTTTCCAACTATCATAGATGAAGCCCAATTTGCCTTCATTGAAGGTAGACATTTACTTCATAGTGCACTCATAACTAATGAGGTGATTGATGAAGCCAAAAGGAGTACCAAATTCTGCCTTGTCTTCAAAGTAGACTATGAGAAGGCATATGACTGGTTTCATGGGACTTTCTATTCTACATGTTAAAGAGAATAAGCTTCAACCCCAAATGGGTCAAATGGATTGAAGGGTGTATGAAATCTGCATCTATTTTAGTTTTGGTGAATGACAGCCCTACGACATAGTTCCTGCCCCAAAGGGGTCTAAGACAAGGGGATCCATTAGCACTCTTCCTATTTAATGTTGTAATTGAAGCTTTGAATGGGCTGATAAGAAGAGCTTTGGAGGAAAATCTGTATAAGGGGCTCCTAGTTGGTTCTAATAATGCGAGCATAAGCATATTACAGTATGCGGATGATACAACCTTTTTTGGGGAAGCTTCTATGGAGAAAGTTAAAGCTATATAAAAGCTATCCTAAGGACATTTGAACTTGTCTCTGGCTTAAAAATCAATTTTGCTAAGAGTTGTTTCAGAGCATTTGGATTAATAGATTAGTGGAAGCAATCTGCGGCTAATTATGTGAATTGTAGTTTGTTGGCTTTTCCTTTTGTTTACCTTGGCATACCCATAGGGGCCAACCCGAGGCAGTGTCAGATGTGGGATTCCATTATCCAAAAATGTGACAGAAAACTAGCAAAGTGGAAACAAAGACATATATATCCTTTGGGGGGAGAGTGACACTCATTCAATCAGTGCTAACATCAATTCCTATTTACTTCTTTTCTTTTGAAGTAGGCAGGACATACCATGAATCAATATGATGGAGGGATTTAAAAAGGGCTATCCATCATTCACACCAGGGCAGGGTTATCCAAAATGGATTGAAATGGAGGGTAGGAGCTGGGGATAAAATCAAATTTTGTGAGGATAAATGGATCTGTCAGGAGGAATCACTAGTAGAAAAATATCCTAGACTTTACCTGATCTCATCACAGCAACACCAACTTATTCGACAATTGGGAACTCACAAGGACACTGGTTGGGAGTGGAACTTTATCTGGAGAAGGCCGCTATTTGACAGTGAAATTCACTCGGTTGTCAGTTTCCTTAGTGAGGTTGAAGGCAAGTCCATACAGCAACAGGGATCTGATGGTTGGGAGTGGATAGGAGATCCATCAGGTACATATTCTACACATAGTGCTTATCTTTTGTTCTGGGAGGAGGCAACAGCTGGAAGTCAGGAGGATTGTTTTGAGGAGCTATGGAAAATAAATATCCCAAGCAAAATTGCTATATTTGCATGGAGATTATTTAGGGACAGACTACCAACAAAGAAAATTTTGCGTTGAAGACAAGTGCAAATCATGGATATGTCATGCCCTTTTTGTAGAAGTGTGGAGGAGGATGCATCCCATTTATTCATTCATTGCATTAAGATCCAACCTATATGGTGGGAAACCATGTCTTGGATTAATATTAAGGGTGCCTTTCCTTTAAATCCAAAACACCATTTCCTTCAACATACATATGCTCAGGTTGATGGCATCAAGGTCAAGAGGTGGCAGTATTGGTGGTTGGTTGTAACATGGTCCACTTGGCAGCTTCGAAACATAATTTTGTTCTCCAATGCAACTTTCAATGGTAACAAACTGTTTGAGGATGCAACATTCTTAATTTGGACTTGGCTTAGGAACTTGGAGAAAGATTTCACAATGCACTTTAATCAATGGCCAAGTAACCTCCAACAAGGATTTTTGAAGTTGTAGAGGGTAGTATCACTTGGATAAACAACAGATGTGTATTCCATATATAGCCATAGTCTGGTTTCTATTTAGACTGTGTTTGTCTGATTGAGGAACCATTTATATGGCTTTTTACCTATGTACTCAGTACCTCTGGTACTTCATTTTCATTTATATATATATATATATATATATATATATATATATATATATATATTATTTTTTTTGCCGATAAAAAAAAGCTCTAAAAAGACTATTGTAAAAGCACTTGTTGTCAAAGCTTATGTCCACAAGCTGCTATATCTTTTCCCCATTGAGCTTTAGGTCTGCTGGATTTTTCTTTTCACTGGACAAGGATGTAGGGTAATATCAAGGTTTGAATGCCTTTTAGCTTAATTTCAATGGTTCAAAGTTGTCCTCATGGATCTCATATATGGCACTGCAAATAATATTTAATTTTCTGAGCATGAAATTCTGGAGCACTAAAATGATATGTCATATGTGTATACATTACTAATAAGCATGTTCTTGTTCCATGTCAATCTATAATTTTTATTTTCTGTATAAGACCATTTAATTAAACTGTCTACAAAAAAAGAACTTTTCTGATACTAACTAAAGTTTGTTCCATCATCAGGAAATCATCCGCATAATGCTTCTATTGGCATTGAATGACCCTCATAAGAAAATTTGCACGACTATTGGTATGGTTGTGGCATCCATTGCAATGCATGACTGGCTAGAGTTATGGCCGGATTTGTTACCATTTCTCCTGAATTTGATTAACAATCAAACCAACATGAATGGAGGTAAGCATTTCTGTTTGAGTTAGTGATTTTTGGGATTTTCTATGTATGAATGATTGTGGAAAAGCCTTGGGTAGTAGAGAGTAGAGACTAAACATTACATGGTAGGAGCACTTTTATATCCCTGAGTTGCCAATTGCTTGCTTGATGTTTTTCTTTCCCGCTAGTGACTTCTAGATTCATTCACTTTCTCTATTAGGTTTTCCAGAAATAATTTTATGATCGATAATTGCACTGCTTTGGGGCTACAATATTTGATGGAATTTTAGAATGTGAATCAACTTTTTAATTTGTTTATTTCTTAATCATTTTATCTAGTGCATGGAGCTATGAGATGCTTGGTTCTTCTCTCTATGGACTTGGATGATAAAATGGTTCCAAAATTAATACCTACTATGTTCTCGAGTTTTCTGAAAATTGTCTCCTCTCCCCAGGTTATGTTATGTATATTTTTCTGTTAACTTTCTAATTATCCTGTTTTGTATGTTTCTTTTGGTGTGCTGTGTTACATTTATTGTTCTCTTAGTTTTTTTTTCTCTTTTCATTCTTATTTTTTGGAACAGTTTTTGAGAATTTCTTATCCTCTTGCATTTGTACCTCAAAGTTCCCGTTATATCATTCCCCTACCTTATCTCCATTGTTACATATTCTTAACTTTCTGCTTTAGAAAGGAAGATAGCATACTGAATGAATTAACAAGTCCGGTACTCTAGTTATGGATAGGACTTAGTAGTCCTTTCTGTCTACCTGTATTTTGCATTTTTTCATTTGTCAAAAGTTTTGCCATTTAGATAGTGCTGACTTTTTGAAGTAAAATTGAAATATTTGAAATAATGTAATTTGTTTTTGGTTATTTATTTAAATACTTCTCCAGATCTTTGAATTCTACTTAAAAGGGAAAACGAAGAAAATAAAGGAAAATTACCATTTTTCTGTTTATAGGTTAATTGAGTATCTTCTGATACCTATACAGCTTTCTTACTGCCATTCAGATATATGATCCATACATTCGAATAAAGGCCCTTTCAATAATCTATTCTTGCACTTCTATACTGGGGACAATGAGTGGTGTCTATAAGGTATTTTTCCACTAAGTGATTGTTGTGAACTATTCCTGGGGATTGTTTGTTGGGCATTTTTCTTTTTAACTATTAACAGATAAAGGCATTCTGTTTAGGAAGAAACTAGTTCTCTGATAGTTCCTTTGCTTAAACCATGGATGGGCCAATTTTCTTTTATTCTACAAATTCCAGTTCAATCTGAAAATCCAGATGATTGGAGTATTAAAATGGAGGTTAGTCTGGTTCTTTTTAATAGTCTTTCCCCCTATCTATATGTGTCTCTGTGTTTAGTGTACAAACACAAACAGATGTATATATTTCCTATGTAGTAACATGATGTTGTGTTTACGCTGTTAAGGTTTTGAAGCAGTGTTGTCAAATGGCGGTTATGGCGGCGCCATGGTGGTATGACATGGTGGATTTTTGAAAAAACACCACCAAATAGCGGTGGTGTTGCGGGTTTCAACTGGTCGCGCCATGGCAGCCGTCAAAGGTTTAACGGTGGTGGCAGAATGGCGGAAGAAACATTTTTTTTTTTAAATTTTCCCAAAATGACAGATTGGGCCGTCTTGGGATGATTCGACCCAACCCTAAATCTGGTTTTGGAATCAAAATGGGATGAGCAGCACGCACTAGCGCGAGCACCACGCGAACTCCTGAACTCCCGAAGTCGACGACGACACCACGCGGGCACCATGCACCAACGCGAGTTCTCTCACGGTCTCAGCCGAAGTCGACGACGGCACCACGCGAGCACCACACATGCGAGCAACGAACGGTGATGGCAATGGCTACAGACGATGGTGGCAACACCCTGGTTCTATTTTTTTTTGTTCTGTTTTTTTTGTTTCTGTTTGACACTCTTTTTCAATTTTTGGTTCTGTTTTTTTGTTTCTGTTCAGCCTTCTTCTACTAATTACATTGGAGAAGATGATTAGAGCCTCAACCTTTACTTTGCACTTTGCATTATGCTTTTATCCTTTTGTTATTTTGAACTCTTGAATGAGTTTATTTGGTGTTGGTTATTGGTTATTGTGTGAACTCATGAAACTTTTTTAGTTTATTTGAATGCAATCCATTATTTTTTTAATTTTATTTATATTTATTTTTTGTTAATATTCATATGTGCATATATATATATATATATATATATATATATATATATATATATATATATATATATGTGTGTGTGTATATGTCATACCCTAATTTCGTCCGGGGACCATCCGTTGTAAGGATGCGACCCTCGTTTGACCACTTCGAGGTACTTGGCACCCATCGTTAGGCAATTTGTGAAGTTCCGTGACGTGCCGGAAGTCAAAAGAAAGCATTGTAGCACAATCCGTAAAGTTCCGCGACATGCTGGAAATTAAAAGGAAGTATTAGTGCACAATCTGTAAAGTTTCGTAACACTCCGGAAGGCAAAAAGGGGATGATTACGTAATCCGTAAGGTTTCGTAACATTACGGAAAGAAAACAAGCATCATTATGAAATTTGTAAAGTTTCGTAACGTTACGGAAAAAGAATCACCAAAAAAAGGCAGGGTGTACTTAGTAAAAATGGGGGTGCAAATAGCAACCAGGCCCACTTGGGCCTTCCAGAAAATTCCTCCAGAAGCAACCTCCTGGAGGAAGCAACATAGCTCGCCTGGGCGAGCTGGGTGGCAAGCATCTCCCCCATTTTCCTATAAATAGGGGGAGAAGTGAAGAGGAAAATTGTTCAGCCCTCCTGGTAATTCGAGAATCACTTGAAATTAGTGAAAAAAATTGGTTCTGTGAAGAAAATCCAAGCCAAGGCGCTGCCGTAACGTTTCCGTGGGTGATTTCGCGAAGATTTTCTACCGTTCTTCGACGTTCTTCATTCGTTCTTCGTCGTTCATCGGTCTTCAACCGGTAAGTTCCCGAAATCGAACTTTTCAATTCATTTTGTGTACCCTTAGTGGTCCTCATTTGCTTTCACGTGCTTTGATTTTCATTTCATTTACTTTCCGTACCCCCTTTTGACGTGCTTTAGTCATTTGCTTAAGTCATTTTTCGCCTAATCAAAAAATAAAATAAATTTCCATCGATCATTTGAATTGTAATATCCGTTAATTTTCGTTAAAATGAAATCCGACCATTCGGTCATGTCGTAACCACGTTGGAAACAAAAAAGAGGTAAAATAATAATATAATAATCAAAAACATCTTTTAGTAAAATAAGTCAAAAAAAATCAATCGGACGTTTCTCTTTGGGATTTTTCTTTCTTAATCGAATCAACTAATAACCAAAGTGAAACTAAGGCTAAAATCAATTCATAAACCAAACTTTTATCATCGCCTAAAAAAGCCATTTTCAAAGGTCCAACGCCTTGAAATGGTCTTTTCCGCTTTTATTGGTTAAATGTAGATTTCTAAAGGCCTAAAATCAACATGTAACTTTATTACCTCTTTCAAAAAATAAAGAGATCATTAATGGTCCAATGCCTTAATGTCTTCTCTCTTTTCAAAAGAATCAAAAGTTTGTTTAATGGCCCAATGCCTTAAATGACATTTCATTCAATAAAAACATATCTTACAAAAAGAATAAAAACAACTTGACCAAACACTTTGTTCACAAAGAACTACGTAGGTCTGATTTCCTTATCACAATTAAGGAATACGTAGGAGCAAGGGAAACACCCTCGTCGACCGCAAAAAGATAAAAAAATGAAAAAGTACAAAAAGAAATAAAGACGTAAAAGGGAACATAAAAATTGAAGTCATGTTTGCACATTTAATTAAAGGCTGTCGTCTCTTGGGACGGACGCGTGGGGTTCTAATACCTTCCCCGTGCGTAAATACAACTCCCGAACTTTTCATTTAAAGTTCGTAGATCCCGTCTTTTCCAGTTTTTCCGATGATTTCCTCAAATAAACGTTGGTGGCGGCTCCGCGCGTATTCCTTTCTTGGAACACGCATCCACGAGTCACACGTCGCCTTCCTGCCGAAGGGTAGGTTGCGACAGTTGGCGACTCCACTGGGGACTATTTTTTGAGAGTTAGGCCATTTAATCTTGAGCAATGTTTTATCATGACATCCTCCTTTGTTGATTTCCCTTTATTGTTTCTTATGTTCTTGTGTACATAACCCTTTGATGCTTTTAGTGCGTTCTAAAATGTGTGCATGCGGTAAATATTTATTCATTTGATGCACACAAACACCAACACTATTTGCACACACAATGAGTTGAAAAAGGGCCCTATACCTGGGTTCGTGGTAACATAAGGAGTGGAGGTGAATCTGTGATCATGCTAGGTCTCCGACTTGCTTGATTACAGTGAACCCTCATCTAGAGTTTTTTCTCTTTGATAACATATTGTTGCTAGTAGTCCCTACTGCTGCAATATGTTCTTTGAAGAGGATGATACCTCTAGAGACCATCAAGAGAGATATGACCACCTTGGGGATTATCACTAAAAACCCTTTTAGCTCTCTCCCATATAGGGCCCTTGAATAAGGGCACGAAGCGGACACGCTGCGTGCCATTTTTTCACACTGCCATGCATAAGTGTCACGTACCCTTTTGCTTATATTTTGTGGATATTGTCATAATGTACATCCTCGTATTGTACCTTTCGCATATGCATCATGCGCGGGTTCCGTCTTAATCCCCTCTATTGGGCAAACCAACGGAGGGTCCGTGTCACCTTCTTAAATACATACGTTGGGCAGTTTGCTACCCCAAGACGTTGTATCAAAGAAGGAGACAATTTCCCGGGCTCCCGTATTCATAAATTGCATCTGTGTCATGTGCATTCCTTCATGGATTCATCCATTCCACCCATGATAGATGTCGGAGATTTGATTCGCACCGATTTTTGTTTCGCTTTAGTAAACATGGGGACAAATCAAACTAGCAAAAGGTTTTATCAAGTCAAGGTTAAGGGCCTAGACATCACCAGCATTAAGGAGTTGGGGTAATTGATGGGACCTCTCCAAATGCAAGCCTTCCGCAAGGCGTACGGAAAGATCTTAGATTTGACCATAGTAGAGATATCCACAGAAGCCATTGCATCACTCACCCAATACTATGACCAGCCCTTGAGATGCTTCACGTTTGAAGACTTCCAATTAGTACCGACTGTTGAAGAATTTGAGGAGATTCTAGGATGTCCTCTTAGGGGAAGGAAACCGTATCTTTTCTCCGGCTTTCTTCCCTCCTTAAGCAAAATTGCAGTTGTGGTCAGGGATTTGGCGAGGGGATTGGACCGCGTAAAGCAAACTCGAAACGGCATAGTGGGCCTACCACGAAAGTACTTAGAAGGCAAGGCGAGGGATATGACGAATCAAGAGGAGTGGGTCCCGTTTATGGATGTATTAGCATTGCTAATCTTTAGGGTTGTCCTTTTTCCAAACATGGATGGTTTGGTGGACCTAGCCGCAATTGACGCTTTCCTTGCATATCACCATATCAAAGAGAGCCCGGTGGTAGCTATCTTGGCAGACCTTTTTGACACATTTGACCGAAGGTGCGAAAAGAGTAGTGCACGGATCATCTGTTGTTTACCCGCTCTTTGTGTATGGTTGGTTTCACACTTATTGCAACAAGACGTAAGGCATCCATGTCTGCTCCGAAGCCATTGCTCGTGTGTCGAGAAAAGAAGAGTAGATTGGAACCAACTCTTGGCTGGGATAGGAGGCAGAATAGTCAATTGGTTTCCACGATGGAAAGAAGGAAATGAGGGTTTTCTCTTCTCATGTGGAAGCTACCCAAACATCCCATTGATAGGAACGAGGGGTTGCATTAACTACAATCCCGCGCTTGCTATAAGACAGTTAGGGTACCCCATGAGGGGAGCACCGACGGAAGAAGGCCTGTCTCCTTTCCTTGTGAGAGATTTTGGCGCGCAAAGTTTCAAGGTTATACAAAGAGTCCATAAGGCGTGGGAAAACCCCTTAAGGAAAGATAAAGAACTTAGGGGCATTCGTAATGGCATCATTGGTGGTTATCATGAATGGCTGAAAGTTTATACACGGGGTTTAGATTGGCTCGCCAAGTTAAAGATTATCAACGAAGAGAATTTCGAAGCTTTGGAAGAAGATGAAGAAGTCCGAGCTCTAAAAACCGAACTAGGAAAAACGAGACTTGCCAAAGAAAAATTCAAGTTGGTCGCTACAGACGTCCGGAAAGAGTGTGCCGGGTTACGAGAAGAAAATGCAGCTACCGCAAAAGCCCTTGAACAAGAAACTAAGAGGGCTCGCAAGGAAGAGCATGGCCGTGACAAATTCCGTGGAGCATTGTGGGGAAGCAACAGTGAGCTCAAGCTTCGAAGGGAAGAGAAAGACCGATCACGAGCACATAGCATGGTCGTAAAAGAAGAGTTAGCCGCTTGCTCAAGGTCCAAAAGGAACTTGACTCAGCATTTGTGTGAGACAGAGACCAACATGTTAGCTATCATCACCAAGTACCAAGAAGAACTAAGTCTAGCCACGGCCCATGAGCATAGGGTGGCGGACGAGTATGCCCAAGTGTACGCGAAAAAGGAGGCTAGACGAAGGGTGATCGACTCATTACACCAAGAGGCAACCATGTGGATGGACCGATTTGCTCTTACCTTGAACGGGAGTCAAGAACTTCCCCGATTGCTAGCCAAGGCCAAAGCAATGGCGAACACCTACTCTGCCCCCGAGGAGATCCACAAACTTCTCGACTATTGTCAGCATATGATAGATCTAATGGCCCATATAATTAGAAACTGCTAGGGAACTTGTATTGTCACTCAGATCTTGACTAGTTATAACTTTTGAATAAAATGAGTTTACCCCATGTTTCTACTCCAAAAAAGTCAGTGTGAATCAAATCACTCCTGCATTTTATCCTCTAAACATGAATTCATAAATTTTACCTACTCCTCACGTTTGGTTTTTCTAGGAAAAACACCATAACTAAACGCGCCCCAAGGCATCCCTATCGCACCAGATCCAAATCTAGAACGATGGGTGATCAAGAGGAGACGCAGAAACAGATGAAAGCCGACATGTCAGCTTTGAAAGAACAAATGGCTTCTATGATGAAGGCCATGCTAGGAATGAGGCAACTCATGGAGAAGAACGTGGCCACCCCTGCCGCTGTCAGTTCGGCTACCGAAGCAGACCCGACTCTCCTAGCCACCGCGCACCATCCTCCCCCAAATACGGTAGGACAAGGAAGGAACACACTGGGGCACAACAGCAACCCCCATTTGGGATACAACCGAGCGGCTTACCCTTATGGATTGCCGCCTAATTACTCGCCGCCAGTCATGCAAGATGATGCGGGTCATATCTCTTCTCCCATCCTTGAAGGGGAGCCTCCTCGACAACCTGACGAGGTCCACGAAGATCATCAAGAGTATGCCCAAAGGGATGTTGAGTTCTACCCCCCGATCCTCGTCGAGGGGCCGGCACCCAACACTTTGCCTCAGCCCAAACTCACAGCACAACCAATAATCTTGTCCACAGAAGGACCACCCCCGGCGACCGAAGAAAGAAGGAAACTCGATCTCCTCGAGGAGAGATTGAGGGCTGTTGAAGGCTTTGGTGACTATCCATTCGCGGACATGACAGACCTTTGCTTGGTACCGGATGTTGTTATCCCCCCAAAATTCAAGGTGCCGGACTTCAACAAGTATAAAGGGACAACTTGTCCCAAGAACCATCTCAAGATGTATTGTCGCAAGATGGGCGCGCACTCTAGGGATGAGAAGCTATTAATACACTTTTTCCAAGATAGCTTGGCCAGAGCCGCAGTTGTTTGGTACACTAATTTGGAAGCTTCCCGCATCCGTACTTGGAAGGACCTGATTAATGCTTTCCTAAGGCAATATCAGTATAATTCCGATATGACTCCCGATCGCACTCAGCTACAGAATATGTTCAAGAAGGAAGGTGAGACCTTTAAAGAATACGCACAACGATGGAGAGACCTGGCAGAACAAGTGGCCCCTCCCATGGTCGAAAGGCAGATGATCACCATGATGGTGGACACCTTGCCAACATTTTACTATGAGAAGTTGGTAGGTTACATGCTATCCAGCTTCGCGGACCTAGTGTTCACTGGGGAAAGAATCGAAGTAGGGTTGAAGAGAGGGAAGTTCGATTACGTTTCCTCTACAAGTGCCAATGCTAAAAGGATCGGAGCAACTGGGGCTAAAAGGAAGGAGGGAGATGCCCACGTCGTCACTTCGGTGCCCGCGTGGGTCAAAACCCCGTAGACATCTCATGGTACACATCAGTACGTGCAACATCATCCGAGCTTCTCAGCTCACGCCAGGAACTCCTCTAACTCAGCACCCATGCAGCCTAAGGCACCCGTCCAGAGGGAGGCCCCCCAAGTTCCAACTCCAACCACGACTCACCCGGCCGACAATTCCAACACAATGAGGAACTTTCCCCCGAGGCCAATTCAAGAATTCACCCCACTCCCAATGACGTATGAAGACCTCTTGCCGTCCCTCATCGCCAACCAACTGGTCGTGATAAATCCCGGGAAGAACTTCCAACCCCCTTTCCCAAAGGGGTATGATCCTAATGCAACTTGCAAGTACCATGGGAATACCCCGGGGCATTCCATCGAAAAATGCTTGGCCCTTAAATACAAGGTCCAAAATTTGATAGATGCTGGATGGCTGACATTCCAAGAGGATCGGCCCAACGTGAAAACCAACCCGCTCGCCAATCATGGAGGGGGAGTAGTTAATGCCATTGAGTCAGATAGGCCACGCGGGTCTAAACCTATAAAGGACATGGCAACCCCTAGGAGGTTTATCTTTGAGGCCCTACAAATGGGAGGTGTGATTCCCCACGGTGGGCATGAAGAGGACTCTTGTTTGTTGCATCCCGACGAGCTACATAGCATGGAAACATGTTTGGTAGTAGAGAAATTGTTGCAGCGAATGATAGATCAAGGTAGACTGGAAGTCGGTAATGAAGGAAGAGAAGAGCAGCATATATGTATGCAGTCCGTGGATGAGAGAAGTTTTGGAAAGCCTAAACCTTTGGTGATATATTTCACCAAGGGCGCAGCTTCGCAAAAACCCCGACACCCCTCGGCAGCTAAACCTGTCCCTTTCCCATACCAAAATAGCCACGCAGTCCCATGGAGGTACACACCTCCGAACAAAGAAGGAGAAGAAGCCATCGACATCAGTTCGTTGTCGGCCAAGGTAACCAATATCACGGGGCTGAGCGGTGTGACTCGCAGCGGTCGCGTATTTGCGCCCCCCAACCTACCAATTCAGCCCACAAACGTCAAAGGGAAGGCAAAGGTAGTGGAAGAACAAGATGATAAAACACCCCTCACTCCGAACGAGGATACTCCGGTGAAAGGTCTTCCAGAGAAAAGGGATGGTTATGGCAAGAAGGAGGTGTCGCTAGAGGAAGCCAGCGAGTTTCTCCGCATAATTCAGCAGAGCGAGTTCAAGGTTATTGAGCAGCTCAACAAAACCCCGGCCAGGGTCTCACTGTTGGAATTACTCATGAGCTCAGAGCCTCATCGGGCTTTGCTAGTAAAGGTTTTGAATGAGGCCCACGTGGCCCAAGATATCTCTGTGGAAGGCTTCAGAGGGCTCGTCAATAATATCACTGCCAACAACTATCTCGCCTTCGCCGAAGAAGAAATCCCTGCCGAGGGAAGAGGGCATAACAAGGCTTTGCACGTATCAGTCAAGTGTATGGACCACGTTGTAGCCAAGGTGCTCATCGATAATGGTTCCAGCTTAAACGTGATGCCCAAAAGCACTTTGGAGAAATTACCGTTTAATGCTTCCCATCTAAAGCCAAGTTCCATGGTAGTTCGTGCCTTCGACGGCACCCGCCGAGAGGTTAGGGGAGAGATCGACCTCCCGGTACAAATAGGCCCTCACACCTGTCAGGTTACCTTTCAAATCATGGATATTAACCCCCCTTACAGCTGCCTGTTGGGACGCCTGTGGATCCATTCAGTGGGAGTCGTTCCCTCTACACTCCATCAGAAATTGAAGTTCATAGTGGAAGGGCATTTGGTTATCGTATCGGGCGAGGAAGACATCTTGGTGAGTTGCCCATCCTCTATGCCATATGTGGAGGCCGCGGAGGAGTCATTAGAAACCTCTTTCCAGTATTTCGAGGTGGTAAGTATTTCCTCTGTGGATTCCTTCTCTGGGAAACCTTGCCTGTCAGATATGGCAGTGATGGTGGCCCGGGTAATGTTGGGGAATGGTTACGAACCCGGAATGGGTTTAGGCAAGGACAACGGCGGCATAACTAGACTGATAAGCGCCAAGGGAAATCGTGGGAAGTTTGGGTTAGGCTACAAACCCACACAGGCATATATAAGGAAAAGCATTGTGGGAAAGAAAAGCGGAAGTCAAGGCTCACGATTAAGACAAGAAGACGAAGGAAGCCTGCCCTGCCATTTACATGTTTATTTCTTTATGTTTTAAAACACCAGATCCGACGACGAGTCCCTCGAAGGTACTAATACCTGGGACCCGCCCATCGATTTCGAGCAAGAAACAAATCAAATAGAAGATGAAGAGAACGAGGATGTGGGACTTCCCTCAGAATTGGAAAGGATAGTCGCCCAGGAGGACCAAGAAATGGGGCCTCATCAAGAAGAGACGAAATTAGTAGACTTGGGAACTGGCAATGGAAAAAGGGAAGTAAAGGTAGGCACGGGTATGACTGCACCCACCCGTGAAGAATTAACGACCCTGCTAAGAGACTACCAAGACATCTTTGCTTGGTCGTACCAAGATATGCCCGGTTTGAGTTCTGACATTGTACAGCACTGATTACCCCTAAATCCCGAGTGTTGCCCGGTAAAACAGAAACTGAGAAGGATGAAGCCCGAGACATCCTTGAAGATAAAGGAAGAGGTACCCAGAATGGGTCGCCAACATTGTACCAGTCCCTAAGAAGGATGGAAGGTGCGGATGTGTGTGGATTATCGGGACCTGAATCGGGCCAGTCCCAAAGATAGCTTTACTTTGCTGCACATCGATATTCTTGTGGATAATACGACAAATTTCGCTTTATTTTCCTTCATGGATGGGTTCTCCGGTTACAATCAGACAAAGATGGCACCTGAGGATATGGAAAAGACTACCTTCGTCACCCTGTGGGGGACATTCTGTTACAAGGTGATGTCCTTTGGACTCAAGAATGTTGGGGCAACTTATCAACGAGCTATGGTAGCTTTGTTCCACGATATGATGCACCAAGAGATTGAGGTCTATGTGGATGACATAATTGCCAAATCTAAGTCCGAGGAGGAACACCTTGTCAACCTGCGGAAGTTGTTCGAAAGGCATAGGAAGTATCAATTGAGGTTGAACCCCGCTAAATGCACTTTTGGGGTCAAATCAGGGAAATTGCTAGGTTTCATCATAAGCCAGAAAGGGATAGAGGTGGACCCCGAAAAGGTGAAGGCCATCCTTGAAATGTCGAAACCCCATACCGAGAGGCTAGTCCGAGGTTTCCTGGGACGTTTGAATTATATTGCCATATTCATATCACAGCTCACTGCTATTTGTGAGCCGTTGTTCAAACTCTTACGCAAAAACCAAACCGACCGTTGGAATGAGGATTGTCAAGAGGCATTTGGGAGGATCAAAAAGTGTCTCATGAATCCTCTTGTGCTTATGCCACCAGTACCCAGAAGGCCTCTCATCTTGTATATGACGATTTTGGACGAGTTGATGGGATGTATGTTGGGGCAACATGATGAGTCCGGAAAGAAAGAGCGCGTTGTCTACTACTTGAGTAAGAAGTTCACGGCCTATGAAATGAATTACTCCCTGCTCGAAAGAACGTGTTGTGCTTTAGTCTGGGCGTCCCATCGCCTAAGACAATACATGCTGAGCCATACCACCTGGTTGATATCCAAGATGGACCCGGTTAAGTACATCTTTGAAAAGCCAGCTCTTACGGGACGGATCGCCCGGTGGCAAGTCTTGCTATCCGAGTTTGATATAGTTTACGTCACCCAAAAGGCGATAAAAGGAAGCGCCTTAGCAAATTATTTGGCTCAGCAGCCTCTCAATGACTATCAGCCCATGCATCCCGAATTCCCGGATGAGGACATCATGGCCTTGTTTGAGGAAAAACTAGACGAGGATCGGGACAAATGGACTGTGTGGTTTGATGGAGCGTCAAACGTTCTAGGCCATGGCATTGGAGCAGTATTAGTCTCTCCAGACAATCAATGTATACCTTTCACAGCCAGGCTGGGGTTCGACTGCACCAACAATATGGCTGAGTATGAAGCATGTGCCCTGGCCGTCCAGGCAGCGATTGACTCCAATGTCAAGCTACTCAAGGTGTACGAGGACTCAGCGTTGGTGATCCATCAGCTGAGAGGGGAATGGGAAACTAGAGACCCCAAGCTGATACTCTACAAAGCCTATATCAAGGAGATGGCTAATTCCTTTGATGAGATCTCCTTCCATCATGTTACCCGGGAGGAAAATCAAATGGCTGATGCGCTTTCCACTTTGGCGTCCATGTTCCAGCTGACGCCGCACGGGGATCTACCATACATTGAGTTCTGGTGTCGGGGCAAACCCGCGCATTGTTGCCAGGTGGAAGAGGAACGGGACAGTAAGCCTTGGTATTTTGATATCAAGCGATATGTTGAAAGCAAAGAGTACCCACCGGAGATTTTCGACAATGATAAAAGGACATTGAGGAGATTGGCAGCCGGTTTCTTCATGAGTGGGAGCATACTATATAAAAGAAACCACGACATGACTCTCCTGTGATGCGTGGATGCCAAAGAGGCGAACCACATGATCGAGGAAGTCCACGAGGGTTCATTTGGAACGCACGCCAATGGGCATGCTATGGGCAGGAAGATCCTGAGAGCAGGTTATTACTGGCTCACCATGGTAGGTGATTGTTGCGTCCATGTAAGGAAATGCCACAAGTGCAAGCGTTCGCGGACAATGTCAATGCTCTGCCATATCGTCTGAATGTCATGTCCGCCCCTTGGCCTTTTTCCATGTGGGGAATAGACGTCATCGGGGCCATCGAGCCCAAGGCTTCGAACGGTCACCGCTTCATTCTCGTGGCGATAGATTATTTCACCAAGTGGGTCGAGGCGGCTTCCTACACCAATGTCACGAGGAGTGTAGTGGTCAGATTAATAAAAAGGGAGCTGATTTGTCGGTACAGACTCCCTAGGAAGATCATTACCGACAATGGTACCAATCTGAATAACAAGATGATGTAGGAGATGTGCACGGATTTCAAAATCCAGCATCACAATTCCACGCCCTACCGGCCAAAGATGAATGGAGCCGTGGAAGCAGCCAACAAGAATATTATGAAAATTATTCAGAAGATGGCAGTATCATACAAAGATTGGCATGAGATATTGCCTTTTGCCTTGCATGGACACCGAACTTCAGTATGAACTTCTACTGGGGCAACGCCGTATTCCTTGGTTTATGGAATGGAAGCGGTACTCCTATTTGAAGTAGAGATCCCTTCCCAGAGGATACTAGCAGAATCAGGCTTAGAAGAATCGGAGTGGGCTCAAACACGCTATAACCAACTCAACCTTATTGAAGGTAAGCGCTTGACGGCCATGAGTCATGGGCGCCTGTAGCAACAAAGAATAAAGATTGCGTTTGACAAAAAGGTACGCTTGCGCAAGTTCCATGAGGGAGAACTTGTGCTAAAAAAGATGTCCCACGCTGTTAAAGATAGTCGAGGGGAGTGGGCCCCGAACTAGGAAGGGACTTTCGTTGTGAAAAGGGATTTTTCCGGAGGAGCCCTGGTGCTTACCAACATGGACGGCGAGGAACTGCCTTTACCAGTGAACTCTGATGTTGTCAAGCGATACTATGCTTAGAATCTGGGGCAATTAAGGATGTCGCTGCATGTTCTTTTATTTTTGTGTGTCTTCTTGGTTTCCCCCAGGGATTTCCGTCCACTGTATATCTCTCGTCACAGTCTTTTAAAGGAAGAGAACATGAGTTTGAGGCTTCAGTCCTCGCTTTGGTTTTAAACTATGTGTTAGTTTGTGATAACCTGAGCCCTTTCGCTCAGTTCATGGGGTGCCCCAAGCGCTTAATCAAAACTGAAACTAACCAGCTTTCACTAATAAGATTATTGCATTTGAAAACATTCATGCATACGTATACGCATGCATATTTTTGTGATAACAGGGGCATAATCATCTTAGGCCACAGTTGGAGGTCGAGACAAAGCTAAAAGCAGAAACCAATCAAGGTAAGACGACGACACGATCACGATTTGGCACGCATTGTTGTTTCCTACTTTCAGGTACTTAGGAACGGACGCAAATAGAGGCTAGAGTCACCACCGACAGATCGTCATCCCTTCCCAGCTCGGGACAAGCGGAAAACGCCGCTGCAAGGTAGCCTAGTATCCTTTAAACTCACAGTAATTATTACTGTTGTTTGTTTAAAATAAATAATGGATTCCTAATCTACCTTGAGTGGATTCGAGTAAGCGAACGCCGAGGGCCATGCTTATGTCCCCCTAAAAAAAATGGCAAGTTAGCTTGCCTGGGCGAGCAACCCCTGCACCAGAATATAAAAAAAACAAGGGAGGGGAACGTTTTTTGCACTCAAAAACTCCCCCCCCCCCCCCTCATTCAAAAAGAGAGAGCTCACGGGACTCACGGTTTTTGCTCCCCCAAGCCACCTTTGGTTGCCTTTTGCTTTCATTTTTGGTACTCCTACTCACTCCAACAAGTAAGTATCTCATCCTTGAGTTTTCCAGCTTTCCATTGGTGTATTTTGGTCCTCTTTTGGTGCTCTAAATTGTGGGAATGTGCTCAAATTTGTGGGGCAATTTTGGTTTGATTTCATGCTTGATTGGTTTGAATTGAGGGGTTGTAGGGGATGGCCTTAGGCCTAGGGTGCATCCTGAAGCAATGGGGCATGCCACATTGCCCCCACTCTCTTACTATTCATGCCTAAACATGCGCCCACCAAGTGCTCGGTGAAATGCCTCAATGACATATGAACATGGTTTTGTAAGGTTGGGATTGTGGGACTGTTTTATATATATAGGGACAGCGTAAAGGATTTGAAATGAGTGCCCAAATGCAATTCTAGGCTTAGGAACCCAAGCTTTTAATTTCAAAGCAAGGAAGCATGACTTATGCCTAGGAATCTAAATTTTGGTTTTGAATAGGCATGAATATTAGGACGTGTTTGAGAGGGTTTCTACTTGAATTTGGTTGCCCCGTGAGGAATACCTTGCACCTAGGTAGCATGGAAAATACCTTTCAACGGTATGTATATATGTGGATATAGGTAGCGCGGAAATGCCTTGCAAAGTGTGTGAGTATATGGCATAAAAATACCTTGCAAAGTGTGAATGAGTAGCAAAAATGCTTTTCAACATGTGCATATTTGTGGATAGATGGCATAAGGAGCCTTTCAAAAAATGTACCCGTGTCAGAAATGCCATGAGAATGCTTCCCAGATGAATATATGATGTGGAATTGCCCCTCAAGTGTAGATAGATGGCATGAAAGTTCCTTTTTCAAATGCAAGTGTGTGCGTGACGGGAGATTGGCTCTCGGATGTGCATATGTGTATAAATAATGTGAATGAAACAACAAAAATTTGTGTGTTAATAAAATACTTCAAATGTGCGTAGGTAGTTTGTGGTAGCGAAATGCTTAGGATATGAACATGTGTAATTTTGACACAATATTTTGAGCACGTGTATACATATTCTGTGTGGTGACTAGAATGTTTTGAATATCCTTGTATGTTGATAATATTTTACACATATGCACATTCATAAATGTTTTACATTAAGGAAATATGTGCACAAGTTTCTTCTAAATCGGAAAGATTAGCATGTCGTTTTTGTTTTAAAATAAGCGTTTTCTTGTAAACTAACTTTCCAAATGTTTGTCTTTGCAGGAAATGGCTCCGAGAAAGCTTTCCACAAAGCGATCTAGGAAGGACGCCGCGGCCGAAGAGACTAGTGCCGCTCCCGAGTTCGACAACCATCGTTTCAGGAGCGCTGAGCACCAGCAGCGTTTCGAGGCCATCAAGGGATGGTCCTTCCACCGAGAGAGACGCGTCCAGCTCAGGGACGATGAGTACACAGATTTCCAGGAGGAGATAGCTCGCCGGCGTTGGACGTCGCTGGTCACTCCCATGGCCAAGTTTGATCAGGATATAGTTCTCGAGTTTTATGCCAATGCTTGGCCTACGGAGGAGGGCGTGCGGGACATGCAGTCATGGGTAAAGGGCCAGTGGATTCCTTTTGATGCAGACGCCCTCAGCCAGTTCCTGGGATACCCGCTAGTGTTGGAGGAGGGCCAGGAGTGCGAGTACAGTCAGAGAAGGAACCGGGCCGATGGATTTGATGAGGTGGCCATTGCCCAACTGCTATGCATACCAGGTCAGGATTTTGCCTGGACTGCTGCTGGGAGACGGGTGCGGATCATGCGCACCAACATGACTACGTTGACCCAGACATGGATGACGTTGCTGCTCAGCAACATCCTGCCCAACGATCATAATTCTGACCTCCCTCTGCCGAAGTGTCAGCTGGTGTACGCCATCTTGACATGGATGAGCGTCCATGTGGCTCAGTTGATCGCTGATGCCATTTATTTATTTGCAGGTATGCCACCTACCAGGCACCCTCTAGACCCAGATAAGTCTAACAGGGCCCTGGGGTTTCCAGCGTTGATCACGGGCCTCTGCCAGTCATTCAGGGTTTCCGTTACACCCAGTAAGGTGATCGGGCCGCCGATCACCTGAGCCTTCATTGAGAAGTATTGCACGCCTAGACAAGCGTAGGGTGATGCACCGCAGGCCATAGATGAACCGCCACCACCTCATCAGGCGGATCCAGCTGGGTCATTTGGCATGGAGCGGTACTTACGACACTTGGTTCGCCAGCAGGCGGCCAACCACAGGGCGCATGTGCAGACCCATGACAGTTTTTACCAGCTTAGCCTCAGTCTGCAGATCTAGGGTTTCGCTCCTTTTCTGTGCCCTACTCCAGATCAGTTTAGGGCTGAGGTCGCATGGCCTGGAGATTGGCCCGAGGACCAGACAGAGGAGGCGCCCGCAGAGGCTCCCGGCGATGGAGAAGAGGCCCGCATGGATGAGGAGATGACGAATTTGCTCGACTTCTTGGGAGGAAGCGGAGCCATGTGACCAAGGTCACCGCATTTTTTGACATATTTGTTTTTGTTTTGTTTAGTTTGCTATTAACGTTTTCTGTTATTGCCCATATTACTGTTGACATTACTATTTTCTATTTTGTTCATATGGTTGCTAACTTTACAATCATTATTGTTCGTTTCTGTTAGAAATTTTTGGCGTTATGGCCTTCAGTTATTTCGTCACCATTTTTGCGACTTACCATTTTCGTACGTTATTCGTTCACCTTGTGGTTAGACGTGAATAGGTAGTGTGCGCCCTCATCCGCACGACCTTTTCCAATAGGAAAAAAGAAAGGAGAGAGAGGAAATGAACAAATAATAAATAACTTAAAAAAGGGAAAAGGAGGAAAAAGAAAAAAGAGCAAGTAAGAAAAGAAAAAGAAGGAAGAAAAAAGAAAATAATAAGAATAAAAAGTTGTCTAGCTAAAAAAACAACATGCTCGTGAAAAGAGATGATTTCCAACTTTTATTTAAAGAAAGAATTCACTGATCATAACCAGTTTTTGAAAAAATGTGTATACACTTGAAGGATGAATGTTGTGAAAGTTTTTCGAACACCCAAAATAAGACTCGGATAAATGTGCATATTGATAAAAGAACATATTTTGGAAACACTGGGTTGACTAAAATAGAGAAAATGAATTATGAGCCCTAGCATCACATGACCAAAATTTTTTCGACACTTGAGTGTCCACATAGGTGCATGGATGACTAGTTTTGCATAAAATTTCCAGATCATCATTGTTGCATTTGTGTCATGGAAATAATGTGGGACATCCCCTTTTATCCCTGAACCAAACCAAACCCTGACATATATCATGTCCAGCCGTTCTACGAGCCTTGAGCCAAAATCCCAACTCACCATAAACCTTGCCCTCAAAAGAAAACAAAAAAAAAAAGGAGAAAAGAAGAAAAGAAGAGAAAAGCAAAAAGAGAAAATTCCCAATCAAGGAAAATGGGGGAAAGCAAAAAAGGAAAGAGAATTCTCGATCAAAGATCGAAAGAGAAAATAAGAAATATGCAGAAAGATCTTAGGACCAGACAATATCTGAACAATACACATTTGTCACCAAGAAAACATGAAAAGAAAGGAAACCACGAACAAAAGTGGTTCTCTCCCTTTGATTACCAACCAAAATCCTGTGCGTCGGTGACTTGTTTGCCTCGCGCTAAACAAAAATAGAAAAGGAAAAAGCCAAAAACATTCAAATTCCCACAAAAAAAACACCATTCCCAAGAAAAAGTCCTACTAATCCATGATCACGCATGTAACCTTTGATTTGATAGGAAATGATTTGCAAGATCAAGTCATGGCATATCTATGGTTCGGAATTAGGATGAAACACTTACCTGTGTGAGATTGATACACTTTGAGTGATTTTCTTCTATTTTTGTTGAACCCAGCATTTCCTCTAAATGGTCATTTAGAAACGAAATGCTAACATCCAAAATCTCATTTGTGGTTATGAGAAGATTTCATCAGCATACTCCCCTTCCCCGTAGACACATTGTTTTTATCCGAAAAGTGTATGTTGCTCTGATTTAGTTGGAAGTTTTTCTCTCTTTACTAAAGCATGTTCACATTTTAGTGAAGAAAACACCGAGACTATTTTTAGTCTCACAAGTTATCCAGAACTACGTAGGTCTGAGTTCCTCATTGAGGATTCACAGGAGCAACAGCCTCGCTTTTGTCGGCCGCCCCCACAATTTCTGTCATACTGACACTGGAGTCACGTGACATGCGGAGATACCCGAGTGGTTTTCCGTAAAAACTTTCTTTTGCTATCTCTAAGACTCAAAGCATGATAGCACGCAGAGACTAACGTCGTCTTCTGCACCCTTTGTCAATCGCGGCCAACAAGCCTGTTGACACGCGAAGATTTACGTCATCTTCTGCGCAGACTGATTCTGTCATACTAACACTGGAGTCACGTGACATGCGGAGATACCCGAGTGGTTATCTGTAAGAACTTTCTTTTGCTATCTCTAAGACTCAAAGCATGATAGCACGCAAAGACTAACGTCGTAAAGACTAACGTCGTCTTCTGCACCCTTTGTTAATCGCGGCCAACAAGCTCGTTGACACGCGGAGATTTACGTCATCTTCCGCGCAGACAGATTTTGTCATACTAACACTGGAGTCATGTGACATGCGGAGATACCCGAGTGGTTATCCGTAAAAACTTTCTTTTGCCATCTCTAAGACTCAAAGCATGATAGCACGCAGAGATTAACGTTGTCTTCTGCACCCTTTGTCAATCGCGGCCAACAAGCCATTGACACGCGGACATTTACGTCATCTTCCGCATAGACAAATTCTTTCATACTGACACTGGAGTCATGTGACATGCGGAGATACCCAAGTGGTTATCCGTAAGAACTTTCTTTTGCTATCTCTAAGACTCAAAGCATGATAACAAGCTGAGTGGGTAAACGCGTAGATACAGATTCTGCACCCTTTATCATTCAGGAATGACAAGCTGAGTGGGTAAACGCGTAGATACAGATTCTGCGCCCTTTATCATTCAGGAACGACAAGCTGATTGGGTAAACGCGTAGATACAGATTCTACGCCCTTTATCATTCAGGAACGACAAGCTGAGTGGGTAAATGTGTAGATACAGATTTTGCGCCCTTTATCATTCAGGAACAACAAGCTGAGTGGGTAAACGCGCATAAACGGATTATGCGCCCTTTATGATTCAGGAACAACAAGCTGAGTGGGTTAACGCGCAGAGACAAATTCTGTGCCCTTTATCATTCAGGAGCAGTGAGGCGGGTGATAAACGCGCAGAGACAAATTTTGCGCCCTTTGTCATTCAAAAACAGCAAGTTGAGAGGTGGGCGGAGACAAATTATGGTCATTCCGCACACCTTTTCGCTGTCCAGAGGCGGTCGTGTCCGGTGGCACACAAAGACAAATTATGGTCATTATGTGTCTCGCTGCCCAGGCTCGATCGTGTCCAACAAAATGCAGAGACAAATTATGGTCATTCTGCGTCTTGTATCAACCAAGAGGAGCAAATTCGACAGTATCAGGATGATGTGTCGGTACTGATCATTTTCAATTTTTTGCAGGTTCCGCTGACAGGGAGGTTCACTTGCCGAGTGGTGTTTCGCTCGAACGAAATTAGTGTCTTATCTTTACTTCCCTTTTATCTCCAATAAAAGAAAAGTAAAGAGGGGCAACTGTCATACCCTAATTTTGTCCGGGGACCATCCGTTGTTGGGATGCGACCCTCGTTTGACCACTTCGAGGTACTTGGCACCCATCGTTAGGCAATTCGTGAAGTTTCGTGACGTTCCGGAAGTCAAAAGAAAGCATTGTAGCACAATCCGTAAAGTTCCGCGACATGCCGAAAATTAAAAGGAAGTGTTAGTGTGCAATTCGTAAAGTTCCGTAACACTTGGGAAGGTGAAAAGGGGATGATTACGTAATCCGTAAGGTTTCATAACATTACGGAAAGAAAACAAGCATCGTTATGAAATTCATAAAGTTTTGTAACGTTACGGAAAAAGAATCACCAAAAAAAGGCAGGTGTACTTAGTAAAAATGGGGGTGCAAATAGCAACCAGGCCCACTTGGGCCTTCCAAAAAATTCCTCCATAAGGTGGTTGCTTCTGGAGGAAGCAACCTAGCTCGCCTGGGCGATCTGGGTGGCAACCATCTCCCCCATTTTCCTATATATAGGGGGAGAAGTGAAGAGGAAAATTGTTCATCCCTCCTGGTAATTCTAGAATCACTTGAAATTAGTGAAAAAATTGGTTCCGTGAAGAAAATCCAAGTCGAGGCGCTTCCGTAATGTTTCCATGGGTGATTTCGCGAAGATTTTCAGCCGTTCTTCGACGTTCTTCATTCATTCTTCGTCGTTCTTCGGTCTTCAATCGGTAAGTTCCCGAAATTGAACTTTTCAATTCATTCTATGTACCCTTAGTGGTCCTGATTTGCTTTCACGTGCTTTGATTTTCATTTCATTTACTTTCCGTACCCCCTTTTGACGTGTTTTAGTCATTTGCTTAAGTCATTTTCTCGCCTAATCAAAAAATAAAATAAATTTCCATCGATCATTTGAATTGTAATATCCGTTAATTTCTGTTAAAATGAAATCCTACCGTTCAGCCATGCCGTAACCACGTTGGAAACAAAAAAGAGGTAAAATAATAATATAATAATCAAAAACATCTTTTAGTAAAATAAGTAAAAAAAGAAAAATCAATCGGACGTTTCTCTTTGGGATTTTTCTTTCTTAATCGAATCGACTAATAACCAAAGTGAAACTAAGGATAAAATCAATTCATAAACCAAACTTTTATCATCGCCTAAAAAAGCCATTTTCAAAGGTCCAACGCCTTGAAATGGTCTTTTCCGCTTTTATTGGTTAAATGTAGATTTCTAAAGGCCTAAAATCAACATGTAACTTTATTACCTCTTTCAAAAAATAAAGAGATCATTAATGGTCCAATGCCTTAATGTCTTCTCTCTTTTCAAAAGAATTGAAAGTTTGTTTAATGGCCCAACGCCTTAAATGACATTTCATTCAATAAAAACATATCTTACAAAAAGGTTAAAAACAACTTGACCAAACACTTTGTTCACAAAGAACTACGTAGGTCTGATTTCCTTATCGCAATTAAGGAATACGTAGAAGCAAGGGAAACACCCTCGTCGACCGCAAAAAGATAAAAAAAATAAAATGTACAAAAAGAAATAAAGACGTAAAAGGGAACATAAAAATTGAAGTCATGTTTGCACATTTAATTAAAGGCTGCCGTCTCTTGGGACGGATGTGTGGGGTGCTAATACCTTCCCCGTGCGTAAATACAACTCCCGAACCTTTCATTTAAAGTTCGTAGATCACGTCTTTTCCGGTTTTTCTGACGTTTTCCTCAAATAAACGTTGGTGGCGGCTCCGCGCGTATTCCTTGCTTGGAACATGCACCCACGAGTCACGCGTCACCCTCCCGCCGAAGGGTAGGTTGCGACATATATATATATATATATATATATATATATATATATATATATATATATATATATATATATATATATATATATATATATATATATATATATATATATATATATATATAAACAACATTGTTTTGAGGTGCTTGAAAGAGTTTATTCAGAATTTTTCAAGTCTATTTACAAGTGAATTTGAGGGTATGTTTGCTCCCTAGCTGAGTTGCTAAGTATTTGTTTTTAGTTATTTAATTTATTTTGTTACTATATGCTTTTCATTATAAATATATTGGGACTTTTGTGGAATATATTTGTCACTTCTTTGAGAGTTTATGAGAAAGTGTCCATTGAAGGAACAGAAGATTCACATGAGGGAAGATATGATTTTGATGGTTCAGAGAAAAGCCTTGATTCATTTGTTATCCAGGTGATGATAACAGCAGTTTGTTGTGTTTAGCATGGTAATTATTTTGTATAGCAAAAAATGAAATTCTTCTGTTAGAGATATTTCCATGTCGGAGTTAACTGACTGACTTTCTGTCGTGAGTGGTGTTGAGTGTGTGTGAAGGTTTGTGTTTCAGCTTTTTCAGAGGACAGCTGTACTTTCTCATTGTTAACAGTTGTCCCTCTCTCTCTCTGTATATATATATATATATATATATATATATATATATATATATGTTAATAGAAATCTCAAATTCAAAATTCGAGCGGGTTCTTTGTCCGCCGCCGCCAAATTCACCAGCGAGTTCAGGGTTGGTTGCGCCTCGAGGAGCGTGACACACCCTTACAGGTCACGTGGCCAGATTCCCAGCCACGCGCCACCACGTGCCGCCACCATCTCCCGCCCATTCCAGCACGTGAAGCCCACGCGTCGTGATCTTCTAGGCACATTTCAGCCTCTGTTTCAGCGTTTGCTTGTCAACTCGTGGTTCCTCTTCTTCTTCTCCCTTAGGGTTTTGCCCTTTTGGTCAAAAATGGAAAAACTCGTGCTTCTACTACTGCAAAACTCAACTGGAAAAACTACTTGTCTTGGTCTGCTTCAGTGGAGTTGTGGTTCCTTGGCCAAGGATATCATGACCATTTGGAAAAGGGAGTTGGTGTTGTCCTGAACAACAAGAGAGCTGAGTGGGAGAAACTTGATTTTCAACTTTGTGATGTGCTATGGCAATCGGTTGAGCCAGATGTTTTGGAAATCTTTAGATCATTGAAAACATGTTGCTTCTTTTGGAAGAAGGCCCAAGAGATTTTTGCTAATGATATTCAAAGCCTATTTGATGCAAGCATGAGAGTTATGGCTCTTAAGCAAACCAGCCATGACATGATTGCACATATACGTAAAGCTTGAGCAGCAGTGGAAGAGCTGAAAAGATTTCTTGTGGCCGATTCGTTGGAGGAAGTGAATAGGAAGCTGGACAAGTTCTACATGGTTCTTATCTTGATGAGCCTACACTCAGATTTTGATCATGTGTGTGATAAGTTCTTGCTGGAGACCAAGTTTCGTCAATGGACTCTCTCATCACTAGACTTCTTCGTATGCCTCATGTATTGAAAGATGAAAATCTAGCTGATATTATGGAAACATCAGCCATGGTTGCACCTCGTGGGAGAGGATGAGGCTGTAATAAAAGAGGAAGCCACAGTGGAAGAGGTGGACGCCCTCAATGCACCTATTGCAAGAGGATGGGCCACACTCAAGAAAACTGCTATTCTCTGCATGGCTTTCCTGACAAAGTAGCACAGGTGTCTAAGTTAGAGAGATAAGAGTCTAGGTTCTCTGATGAGGAGTACCAAGAGTATTTGAAGCTCAAATCTGAGAAATCCAATAACCAAGCACAATCTTCCTCCATACCATGTTTTTCATCAGCATGTATCTCTCAATCTATTGAAGGTCCTAGTCCTTGGATACTTGATTTAGGTGCCTCTGATCATATTTCTGGTAACAAGTCTTCTTTTTCATCCATTTCCTTTCCAAAAATTCATCACTTTGTTACTGTAGCTAATGGGTCCAAAGTTGCATCTCAAGGAAGTGGTCAAGTTTCTTTATCTCCCTCATTAAAGTTGAATTTCGTATTATTTATTCCTCAATGCCCCTATAATCTAATCTCATTAAGTCAGTTAACTCGTTCATTAAATTGCTCAATAACCTTTACTGCTAATTCTTTTGTTATTCAGGAACATGGCATGGGTCAATTGATTGGAGAAGGACGTGAATCACGAGGACTTTACTACTTAGAACCCAACTTTCCTGTGTCCTGTCTTGCAACTTCAAAACCCAAAATTTTGCATGATCGTCTGGGTCACCCAAGTCTACCAAAACTGAAAATGATGGTTCCTAATCTTAAGAATCTTCGAGTCTTAGAATGTGAGTCTTATCAACTAGGAAAACATGTTAGGTCATCATTTCCTCAAACTATACAAAGATGTAACTTGGCTTTTTCTACCATTCATTCTGATATTTGGAGACCAAGTCGTGTTACATGTTTTCAATATTTTGTAACCTTTATTGATGAGTCTTATCAACTAGGAAAACATGTTTTCGATATTTTGTAACCTTTATTGATGAATTCTACAGATGTAATTGGGTTTATTTAATGAAAGACAGATCTGAACTTTTGCCTATATTCATGTCTTCTTTCATGAGATTGAGAATCAATTTGGAAAAACTATTAAGATTTTCAAAAGTGTTAATGCTAAAGAGTATTTCTCTCATGATCTATCCTCTTTTTATCTTCAAAAGGTATTCTACATCAGTCCACATGTCCTCATACACCACAACAAAATGGTATAGCAGAAAAAAAGAATTGTTATCTTCTTGAAACTGCATGTTCCCTAATGTTAAACTCCAATGTTCCTACACACCATTGGGGAGATGCAATACTTAATGATTGTTTCTTAATAAGCAGGATGCCTTCTTCTTCCCTTGAAAACCAAATCCCTCACTCAATTATTTTTCCTCATGATCCATTATTTCATGTTTCTCCTAAAGTGTTTGGTTGTACTTGTTTTGTCCATGATCTCTCTCCTAATTTAGACAAACTTTCTACTAAGGCCATTAAATGTGTCTTTTTGGGTTATTCTCGTCTTCAAAAAGGTTACAAGTTCCACTCTCCAATCACAAGATGATACTATTTGTCTGCGGATGTAACCTTCATTGAAGACACACCCTTCTTCTCACCCTCAATGGATTATTCTTCTTCTCTTAAGTAAGTACTTCCAATTCCTTCTCCTTGTCCACTAGGTAACTCTGACCAAAATGTTAGTGAAGTCCCATCTTCTCCACCAAATTCAACTAAAGTTGCTCCTCCACCTCTTATTACATATCAACGCATGACAAGCGAAGTTGGTTCTATAGTGCCTGAATTGTCTCCTTGTGATCCTCATTCTCCTCCAACCAATCCTCAAACCATGGATCCTTCTTCTTCCACTTCATCCCATCATTCTGATTCAGATTGGCCCATTGCCATCAGGAAAGGTACTCAATCTACTTGTAATTCTCATCCTATTTATAACTTCTTAAGTTATCATCGTTTGTCTCTTTTATATTTCTCCTTTGTTTTCTCATTGTCTTCTCTTATTGTTCCTTCTAATATTCATGAGGCACTTGGTCATCCTGGATGGCGACAGGCTATGATTGATGAAATGCAAACTCTTGAAAATAATGGTACTTGGGAACTTGTTCCTCTTCCTCCTGGCGAGAAAACCGTGGGTTGTAGATGGGTTTATACTGTTAAGGTTGGGCCCATTGGTGAGGTTGATCGGCTTAATGCTCGACTAGTAGCTAAAGGCTACAAAAAATGCCTTGATTATTGTGATACTTTTTCTCCTATAGCTAAGATCACCACCGTTCGAATGCTTCTTTCTATGGCTACCATGCATCATTGGCCTCTCCATCAGCTTGACATTAAAAATGCCTTCCTTCATGGTGATCTTGTGGAAGAAATTTATATGGAGCAACCTCCTGGGTTTGTTGCTCAGGGGGAGTATGGTCTTGTGTGCAAGCTACACCAATCTCTCTATGGGTTGAAGCAATCTCCTCGAGCTTGGTTTGGTAAATTTAGTCATATTGTACAACTTTTTGGGCTGAAACGAAGTGAGGCAGACCATTCTATTTTTTATTGTCATACATCTCCTGGAAAGTGTGTTTATCTAATGGTCTATGTTGATGATATAGTGATTATAGGAAATGATGCTACTAAGATTGTCCAGCTAAAAGAGCACTTATTCAGCCATTTCCAGAAGCCTAGGACATTTGAAGTACTTCCTTGGTATTGAGGTGGCTCAATCAAGAGATGGTGTTGTGATCTCACAGAGGAAGTATGCCCTTGATATTTTGGAAGAAACAGGCATGCAGAATTGTAGACCTATTGATAGCCCTATGGACCCAAATCTGAAGCTCATGGCAGATCAAAGTGAAGACCCCGAGAGATATAGGAGACTTGTGGGAAAACTCATTTCTCTCACCATTACAAGACCTGATATCTCCTTTGTTGTTGGAGTGGTTAGTCAATTTATGCAAAATCCTCATGTTGATCATTGGAATGCCGTTATGCGTATTCTTAGATATGTACAGAGAGCTCCTAGACAAGAATTGTTGTATGAAGACAAGGGTAACACACAAGTATCTGGATACTGTGCTGCAGATTAGGCTAGTTGTCCCATGGATAGGTGATCTACATTAGGATATTGTGTTTTCTTGGAGGGAATCTTATCTCTTGGAAAAGCAAGAAACAAACTGTTGTTGCTTGATCCAGTGCAGAGGCTGAATATCGATCTATGGTTATGGTTACATGTGAACTTATGTGGATTAAGCAATTTCTCCAAGAGTTGAAATTTTGTGAAGTTGTACAAATGAAGTTATACTGTGATAATCAGGTAGCCCTTCACATTGCCTCAAATCCAGTCTTTCATGAGAGGACTAAGCACATAGAGATTGATTGTCACTTCATTCGAGAGAAACTATTGTCCAAGGAGATTATCACTGAGTTCATTAATTCTAATGATCAGCCAGCAGATATTTTGACTAAGTTCTTAAGAGGAACTAGGATTCAGTCTATATGTTCGAATCTTGGTGCATATGATTTGTATGCTCCAGCTTGAGGGGGAGTGTTGAGTGTGTGTGAAATTTAATGTATGCATGTTGAGTGTGTGTGAAGGTTTGTGATTCAGTTTTTTCAGAGGACAATTGTACTTTATCATTGTTAACAGTTGTCCCTCTCTCTCTCTCTCTCTCTCTCTCTCTCTCTCTCTCTATATATATATATATATATATATATATATGTTAATAGAAAGCTCAAATGTGTGGTGAGTGTGTGATTTTTCCCACATAATTCAAAATTCAAGTAGTTGTTTCTTCAATCTCCTTTTCAATGGCTTTTCAATCTCTTTTATGTTATTTAGTTTATGGCAATGCCTGCCTTTGCAAATATTTGTCAGCTGGGTGATATATTACAGAATATGGTTTTCTATCTTGATATCTCTATTCATTGAAGCCCTTATCCTTGTGAATTCTTCATAAAATTGATTTGTTATTATCTTCTATCTGTTTCTATGCTTCTTATCAATGACAAAATGGAGAAACTTAATAATATTATCCAATAGAAGGTAGTAACATACCCACTAGTCAATCAACATGAATTTTGGTAATAAATGTATAGCTCCATTCTTTGTATAAAGGTTTTCTTTCATATAAGACTTCTATTTCCTTCATTTATTTGTGTATTCCAGTAAGTTTTTAAAGAATGGGATGTTTGAATTTGCAGCTTTGTATTGCCACTAAATGATGCAATTAAGCAAGGGTTGAGAATATTCATCCATAATTTGGGAAAAGATAAAATTAGAGTGCCAAATACACCATGTCAGGGAGATCCACCAAGTCTGTCATCAGTGTAACCTAATACCATTAAGACTACAGTAGGAGTGTTGGAGGCAATGGTCTCTTGGAGTTTTTGTAAATACACCTAATATGTTTAACCAAGACATCGATTCCCACCTCAGCGGCATGATTCTAACACAGCTGAAAAAGGGGTGCCATGCATCTTTGTCATGATTTCTGCAGAATGGTCATCGGACGTTGTTAATTTCCACATTTTGCTTCTTAAGTTATTCTTTGTTGGCAGTCTGTCTCGGATTAATCTTCAAGCAAAGAATGAGGCTTTACTTGGGATTTTTAACTTCCATAGTGCAGTAAACACTCCAACCTGATTTTCATTTGTCGAATCCCTATCAAGCAACATGTAAGCATTTCCCACTGTATATCCCCTGCTTGAATCTCCCTCCCAATTCCAGGTGTCTTGTCGCTGCAGTTGTATGATCAGACCTTCTATATCCTCCATAAATTTTGCAGTCATGTCCATTTCACCCTCCAAAAAGAATCTCCTCCCCTAGAACTGTCATTCCCCACCTGCACCTGATGTCGCCCGTAGCTGGTGGATATATTGATGTTGCTGTTGAGAAATGTGGTACAATCTTGGGTACTTTTCAATTAACAAAACCCCATCATCCTTCCACCCGTCTTCCCAGAACAACACCTTTGATCCACATCCAATTTTTCATTTTTCCCCACTTTTAAACCAGCTCCCCTCCTCGGTTGAATTACAGATGAAGCTTAGGTCCTGCCACCAGAGGGACTCTCTGTATGTCCTTCTTGTCACATCCAAATTCCTCCACCCTCCATATTTGGATTCCAAAACTTGTGGCCATAATTCTCCTTGGTGATGAAACAAATTCCAACACCATTTTCCAAGCAGTGCATAGTTGAATTTCATCAAATCCTTGATGCCTAAGCCACCTTTTTCCTTTTGTAGACAGACTGAACCCCCAATTCACCCACGTAATCTTTTTCTGATCCGAGTGTCCTCCCCACAAGAACCACCGCTGCAGCCTCACCAACCTATCCACCACAATCTTTGGAGCCTTGAAAAAAGAAAAAAAAATTAGGGATGGAGTTCATGATTGACTTAATCAAAGTCACCCTTCCCCGAAAGAAAGATATTTTTGTTTCCATTTTGACAATTTTCTCTCACATTTCTTGACTATTAGATCCCAAATCTCACTACGTCTTGGGTTTGCCCCAATAGAGATACCCAAATAAGAAAAGAGTACTGACAACATTCTGCGACTTATCTGACTGCATTGTTCATCCATTGCTCAGTCATCCCAATTGCCCAAAAACTGCTTTTGGAAAAGTTTATCTTTAATCCCGATACCAACTTAAAGCTCCTTAACATCACCTTGATTGCTCTTACATTTGCCATCGTTGTTGTCCCAAAGGAAACCGTATCATCTGCATACTGCCCCAAAGAAAACTCCTGTTAACTTGATTATTTAATTGGAACTGTACATAGTTGTCAGTATTCCAAAGAGAGAACGGTCACCATGAAGTGTCAAACTAAATTAGCTGCTATAATGGTATCCTTTAACTTGTTATTTGGCAAGGAAGACAGCCCTAATTTTCAAATTAGTCAAACTGGAATCCACAGGGGATACTATAGTCACTGCAATGATGGCTTCATCAGCTACTATCGAAAGGAACCTCTTTGTTTGATCTATACCTTTTATTAGTGTCTTATAGTTTTGCTGGATTATTGTATGGAAACGATAAAAAAATTATAATCATAGGATTTTATATAATAAACTGGCTGAGATCTGTCTAAAACTTGCGTAAATCAGGTTTGCTTGGTTTTTTGTTTGTGTTTCCTTCATTTATTGTAATAATTTTTGAATTATCATTTTCATCCAAGTTGTTATTTACAGTTGTTTGCACTCATGTTGACCATTGTGGGTAATCCAAGACTAGGAAAGGTTTGGTTCAGAACATTCTTCAAATCTTATTTTTCTGTTGATTGTGTTCAATTGTATCATTACTTTGATCTATGGTTTGCATTTCTATAGGTGGTTGTGGCTAATATCAGAGAATTGGTGTACTATACTATTGCTTTTCTTCAAATGACAGAGTAGCAAGTATAGCATTATTGACTCCAGTCATTGCTCTTAGTTCACATTTTTTTTATTTTACTCAGTAGCATCTGATTGGCTTTCTACAGATTCACTTTATAATTTTTCTGCGATTTAAAGGTTGTGCTTGTCATTTGAAAAAAGGGTTGTAGCTTACTTGAGTTGAGCGCAGATTGATTATTCTCTGTATCCATTAATTATTATTTTTTTTAATTTCGTTATTTCATCATAAAATGAATGCCAATCCTTTTACCACTTCATATATCACTTTACTGTTGACTCACTTGAACTCATTTTGCCACCACTACTACAATAATAGTTTATTACAATGCACTAATAACTACAGTCGGCATAGACCGTCTTTGAAAATGATATAGTGGCAGTATGGTAATTAAGTACATTAAAATTCTAAGTTTAAGTACGGTTATGTAAAAACCGTAGTAATTGAGTTCTGTACAAAGGCGATTTTGTACAAAACCGTCTTTGAACGTTTACATCTTTTTGTTTTCTCTCTATTGTTGGGCAGCGTACTTCGTTGCCTCGACTTCTATGACTGGTCTCTCTCTCTTTCTTCTCGCGCTCACACCCTCCTTCACTCTTCACACAATTTCAAAATCCCTAATCCATCCTTTACACTGCATTCTTCTCACATGTGTGTGTTTTGCATTCTGCATTTGGCTGTGTTGAGGCATTTGGTTTCCTCATATGCCTCATGTGAGATGAGGAAGAAAATCATAGATCCCTCCTCCGGGAAGAAGTTTTGCGCCAAAACAAACTGACGCGCCGATGAGCGTGGCTAGGTCATTGCAGAATGTCATGGCGGGCGTTCGAGGTTCTCTCGACGCGACGACGTTGAGATTGGAGAGCTACAAAACTAATGGATCTGAGTTTTAGTATAAGGCTGAGTCTAATGCTTCTGATACCGAGCGCATAACTTCTGAAAGTTCCTCTGGAGAAGGAATTCGAGGTTCTCGAGGACTGGTGGTTCCAGCGAGGTTCTGGCAAGAGCATAATAACCATTTACGGCGCCAAACGGAAACTCCGAGGTTCTAGCGACCCCATCACTGTGGTCTCCTTCGAGAGGAGTTAGTCCGTCACAAGCGCAAAACGACATCGTTAGTGGCTTGAGTAGTAGGTTCGGTGGTAGTAGTGAACCTTTTGTTTTGAGCTTCGCTGTTGATGTTTCGAGGGGGAAGGTAACGGAGAACCGGACCTTTGATGCGCATTTATTGAGACTCTTCCATAACAGATTCTTTCAGTGGCATTTTGTTAATGCCAGAGCTGATGCTGCTCTCTCTGCGCAGACATTGAATACGGAGGTTTTTCTCCTTCTTTTTTTAATTTCAAATATTTTTGTATTGAAATTGAATTGCACTATTAAGAATTTACTTGCTTGTGCGTTACTCTTTGAAGATTGTGAATATATCATTTTAGTTTGATATTAGTTCCATTTTAGCATATGATCACGAACACCAGTGTCATTTTAACTGAGTAGAGAAAGGTTATTAATATTATATTTATCTGTCTGTTTGCTAGTGATTGTTTTCTTTTCCACTTAGTTTTCTTTTGTTATGTTTTATATTTTTTTCTAAATATTCTTTATTGTATCAGAAAAGCCTCTATGATGCATGGATTGCTATGTAGAATCTACGAGAATCCGTTAGAGCCAAAAGAGCAGAGTTTCAGTTGCTGAAGCAACAATTTAAGTTCATATCCATCCTGAAGGATCAAGTAAGATCTACAGCTTCTCTGTTTTTAAGTTTACTAATGGTCTATACTTGATATTTTGCTTCACTTGATTTAAAGTTTTATCGTTTCCCCAGTAGTTTGATTGCCATGTCATTTTGTCCTTCATTGTGCAACTGCCATTTCATGGCATATGGATTCATGTAATTAGTTTCAATATTGTAATGTGCATTTTTGGGTATAAGCACATTTATTGATTAAAATGGCCGCAATAGTTTCTTATGTTATTTTAAAAATATTCACCTATTGAGTAAAATGTTGCACAATGTAGATTGCATTCTTTTTTCTTTTTTTGTTAGTTTTTGGTTATGTGGAATTGAAATGTTGCAGCGATTGGTGTGAAGTCGATAATGAAGTTCGACAGTCGGTACTCTGTGGAAATCGTGTTTGATGGAAGCAAGCTTGGAATTGAGCCTTATGTCGTCCTCGCTTTCTTTAAGTAAGTATGTCTAATTGGTAGGATGGTAGCTTAAGTTTGTGATCTGATTCATTGGATTTATTTTTTGTTTAATTTAATTTTATAAAATCAGCATAGTCACATAATTTAAAGTTGTCCTTTCTTCTCTAAAACTGCATAGTCTAATGTTGCTAAATTTGTTATGCGAATACATATGAAGTCTTGAATCATTTATTCATCTGCTGCTTTTGTAGGCTGAGGGTGCAGCAATGTCTGGCATTTCACCTTGAGTTGCTAAATGAAGCAGAAGTGGCAGCGGTTGCAGAAGAGAAAGAAACTCATTCATTTGAAATTGATCCTTCTTAGGTAATGTATGTGTGAGCTTTTGGAGAAGATTACAGTATTTTTTACTCTCTTACTCTTGATCTGTTTTTTTTTATTTTATGCTAAGAAGCACAAATACTTATTAATAGTACTTTTTGTGTTGGACAAATGTCAAACACTACAAGGACACTTTGAATATTTCTAGCTGTATTTTATATTTTTTTTACTTTTTATTTTAAACTTTTGTAACAATACCATAAAATTTAGATAAACTATAGCATTTTTATCATGTTTACAATGAATCATAGTCATTTTGGAAACATGAATCCTCTCTTGTGATTTAAGAATTTTATTTTATGCTTATTTTAGATTAATTTTGCATGTATTATAGCTGTGCTATGTGCTATGATTTTAAAATTTTCCATATTTCCATGTTCATGTTGAATCATGTTTGTCTCGTGTTATATATCCATGCTATTTAGATTTTACATTATATTCCCAAGTCAAACCTCAAAATTGTTGTCTTGGGAAATGATGCTAGATTAGGTCATTCATGTTTCAGAAAAAGAAATTGGATGAGTTAATTTTAGCGCTAGCTAAATACACTTTTTAATGCTACATTCTTCTCTATATGATGCAGCTCTGGCATTGTTTGGAGTGCTTTTGGTTGCCAGTGATAAGTGTTAATTCTTATCACTGTTAGTAGTTCATGACTTATATTGTAGAATTCTCCTATACTTAAATAGCGTCAAAATATTCCATTAGTTTCACTACAAGAATTTTAATTAGTCAAAATATTCCATTATTATTTGCGGATTAAAATTTTTTTGATTAAAAATTTTAATTAGTCAAAATTTGTTCCCAGTTTACTTGCTTGAATTCATTCATCTTAATTGATTATCTTCATGTTATTTGTCAATAAAGCATCATACTTATGGGTTGGCTGACATTCAAATTAATGAATTAAATGCCAGGGAAAGCTTGAGGATAGGATGGCAGGGGCAAGGAGGAGTATAATGCATTTTTTTATTCCCTTGTTTCAATTGATACCCAGGTATACATTTATTCTATGCCAAGTCATATGTTCATTCATCGGATCATGCATTCTTTGAAAAATAAAACTATCATATATTTATCCTGTATTGTGCACTTTGTCATAATTGTATTTGCAGGAGATGTATTACTCAACTAAGAGACATCAATTTTTAATTGATCAGGGTTACAACTTTAAGGTTAGGTTCACTCTATGTTGCATTTCTTTCGATTTGCTCTACTTTGTTTGAAGTTATTTTTCCTTGAGGATCAATTGGCACTTCTTGGAAAGGTTTGCATCCTCATTCCCTGTTGACTATATAGTGATATTTATAAACAGTAAGTATTTTTTTTAATCTTATATAATTTTATTTATAGATAATTTTGTAATATACATAATTTTGTCATTATAAATAATATCTTTTAATTAACCTCAAATTTTTCTGCAGGTTAAATATGTTTTTACATTGGTGCTTCTGTTAAAAATGATGTAGAAATCCATGTTACTACATCGGTGCCTCCATTAAAAATGATGTAGAAATCCATATTACTACATCGGTGAATACGCCACCACCGATGTAGAAATCCATGTTAGTACATTGGTGCCTCCGTCACAACCGATGTAGAAAATCAATGTTACTACATCGGTGCCTACATCACAACCGATGTAGAAATATCATATTTCAACGTCGCTGCTTACTTTAAAAATGACTTAGAAAGTGCATCTTACTACATCAGTGCCTACTTCACCACCGATGTAGAAACAAATGCAATTCTACAACGGTCACTTATGGACCGTTGTTAAAATATTTTTACTTTCAACAACGTTACAATAAAAAATGGTTCATCACCGTTGTTGAATCCTCATTTTGACCGATGTAGAAAACGCGCTTTCTAGTGGTGCACAGTCACGGAGTAATTCACTAATCAATCTCGTTTAGGTTAAGCTATTAAATGGAGGCTAACGAATGATTTTTTTTATCTTATTGAAGTAGTATGACAGCATGAAGATCAACATTTCAAGATATTTGTGACATAATGATTAAAATCTATTTTGTACATGAAATACTTTATTTCTTTTTCCGAATTTTTTAAAAAAATTCTAATGTAGGAAAATGGTTGAGGTTTTGGGCTTTGCATCAGTATGATACATGCTAATTATGTTTTTAAATTGTCAATAATTAGCTTTGTTTTGTTGAAATTTTTAAAGATTTTGCAATGTTGGAAAATTGTAGAGGTTTTGGGCTTTGCATTAGTATGGCAATTACTAATTTTATTTCTTCCAAAATTACTGGAATCTATAAAAAATCACAATATTGTTTGGCATTAGCTTGCTCAAGTACCTTAATTCAAGAATATGAAAAAAGGATTGTCCGTGATGTGGTTCCCATCACTGTGGACTCTTGGAAGTATCAGATGTATGCTGCCATACCCCAATGGGCCGAGGGGTAGTTTCCATGATTAGAACTTGGTGTAGATGTATTTATTGTATTTTACAACAGTGAAAATACGGTAATATATAGTGGTGCCTTTGATGCTCTCCCTCTCTCTCTCATTTTTCAGCAATTGAACCCTTTACTATTTTTATTACTCAAGAATTGTCAATTCTATTTTGAGGTTCATACATGGTCTGTGGATGCTAACCAGCTCATTGCTGATGAAGAAGATGCCACTTATAGTTGCCGCATCTCTAGTCAGTATCCCCCCTTAAGATTTTATTTGCCATTTTAAGTTTGACATTGGTAATTTATTTCAATTTGACTAATAGGTTCCTATGTGGAGTTAGTTTCCTTCATCTTAATTACTTTGGTGATTGTTTTGATAATGATTTTAATCCTTATCCTTATAATAACACTTCTAATTTTGATGAGTTTCATCATTCAAGAACACTTCCAATTTATCATTCAATAATGTTTTCAAATGGATGGATTTTAGATTGGATCATTATGGATCGATAATTTATAATCCATTAGTTCATTTAGTATCCACTAAAAATCTTCACTGGCTATTCATTAGATATTTTGGTTGGTTTTTTAACCATCCAATTGCCACCCCTACTTTAGGGTGATTTTGATTTTTCATTTGTGATTGTGTTAAAATGTATTTATGTATCTGTTTTATATAGTTTCATAAGCTTCATCAGAAAATGCTTCTTGTAGGTGTGCTTTTACTGGAAGAGGTTGTGAATTCTTTTGATGGTGAAGGAATTTTGGCCATAACAGATGGTGCAAAACAATGGTTCACCGAGTCTCAAATTAGAAAAGTAGCTGGTAATTAATGCAAGTTGGTGGAGGGTAAGTACAAAATATATATTCTCCTTGGATCTAGAAATTTTCTAATATGTTTGGTAGACAAATTTGATTGACCTACTGACATAGGCTATTTTTAAAATATTGTTGATTCTCAAGTATAGTGCCCACAACCTGCATTCAAATTTCTAGATGGTTCAACTAGGAAAAGTTATCAATGTCCCACTGGGAATTGTCCGTCCAACATCCACTTGGACAGCTAATTGCTTTTAAGACAATTTCAATTAGGCATTTCAAAAACCTCAGACATTATCAGCTACTTATGAGAAATATTTAACCATTAGTGCTGCATGTATAGATTGATAATTGTATACAATCTCATCCATTTACTTTATCCGCTTGTGAGGGAAAGTTAACTACCATTAGACATTTTAATAACCTCATGACATTTTTAACCACTTGTGAGGCATATTTAACCATAAGTGCCACAAGTACTGATTGATGATTATATACACATTTATTTCCTCTTAGTCACCTGTGAGACAAAGTTAACCACCATTAGACGTTTCAATAACCTCATGACACTATTAATCACTTCTGAAACATATTTAACCATTAGTGCTACAAGTACTGATCAACATAATGGGTATGGTCAACATAATGCGATGACAGTGGCGGCACAACGAGTGGAGGGAAGGAGTAAAAATTTTAGGGATGCATCAAATGTTTACTCTTTCTACTTCATAAGTTTTTTGGAAGATACGGGGGAAAAAGATTTGTCGTTTGAGTTCAAGAAATGGGTCGGCGTCAGGGAGGTATTCATCGTAAAGAATAGAAATTGGAGCGTCCGAAGATACAGTTTTGTACGATTCAAAGGGGCCGATGACGTTAGGAAACTTGAGAGACAATTGGATAACTTGATTCTTGGCAGACTGAAACTACATGCAAATCTTCCGAAACATGGAAGGGAGTGGAAGCTGATGGAGAAAACCAACAAGATCAGCACAAAGGGCTGGTCAGAGGCAGGGAGATAACAGAACCAACAACAATGAATGGAGGAGCTTAGAAACAACATCCCCAACGGAAGACAGTACCAGTTTCATATGCAAAAGTGGTTGCGACAGGCAGCAAAACTACGGTGAAGAGGTGGTTACCGAGATATGTGCAAGCAACGAGAATGACATCCCACTTGTGAATTTAGTTAAGTATACCAATGGAAAAGAGGACACGGTTCAGCAACGCTTGGGTAGGTAAATTGAGGAATCTAGCAATGTTTGATAGACTAGAAGAAGAACTCATGTGAGATGGAGGTAAAGACATTAAGCCAAAGTACCTTGGTGGCGACATAGTGTTACTCATGGACCTCATTGATACCAGAGCAGAAGAAATATGTAGGGAAGAAGTCGAAAATGGACTGCCTATGTTCCATACATTGGAGAAATAGAGCCTAAGCCTGAGGTTTGGATTTTGGTTGGTTTGGATTCTGGGCTGGGGAATCCCATTACATGCATAGGATTTGGAGAACATCCAAAATATTTTGATGGGTTGAAGTGGTGGATATTGATGACGATGTTGAAGACCTTCAACAATTGGATAGGGCACGAGTGCTCATAAAAACATCATGGCACCTTATAATCAATCACTCCGTAACTACGCCCATTAACGGGGACGATTATGTGATCAACATCATAGAGGAGACGTGCTACAACCCCTGTATGTGTAAATGCAACAGCGGGAGCCTGATAGGGTCCTCAAAGGAAATATTTTCTAACGAGAATGAAGTGGGGCTGGCCTTATCGTTGGAGGTTGCGTCGTCCCACGATGAGTCTCCAACGATAACCATGCTAGCTGATGCAGATGGAGGTGAGCAGAACAAAAGTGGTGGGGAGCAGCAGTTGTCCGCTGGTCTATATATCATGTCAGCACCTATGACATAGGGAATGCTTTCGATAGAAGACAAAGACCTTCCTAGGTGCAACGGGCTGGTGATAAGGTCTGGAAGGCAAAGGAGGAAGCTATCAGGGTGTATGGGCAATAAGGGTTGTGGCAGAAAAGGTGACTAATGCCATGGCTTTTGAAGATAAGAACGAAAACAAAAAGAATGGAAACAATGGAGAAGAAAGGGGCCCACATCTTACTCATAATTTTGAATTAAAGGAGATGGAGACATGTGATTATCTAGAAGAAGAGGAAGCAAACAACTCACTTTCAGGTCCCATTAAAAACAATTCTGTTGAAAGACAAGGAGGGGAACATAAGTTGTTAGGCCTTAAAGTAAATCGGCCTGACCCTATATGGAAGGTATACTCAAGAAATAGGTGGTGTAAAAAGGAATTAAGACCTAATGAAACAGTTGGGCCCAAAGACTGACAAAAGAGATAGTCAAACAATAATGTAGGAAAGGAGCCCAACAATGGCCCAAACAATCATGAGACTTCTCCAGCAATGATAAGGTGCAGTAGGTTGAAGAAAATTGCTGGATGGGAGGAAAAGCGCTATGAAAATTATGTTACAGTGGCATCAAAATTAGTCTGAAGTCCTAAAACCTGTGAGCTGGTAAAAGAAGCATCAATTAATTAGGACATGGCAAAAAAATTTGGAGTAAATTGTAGTAACCAGAAAGGAACAATGGTATGCAAACTAGTCAGTATATATGAAAGGGATAAGGGAGAGGCTCAAAGTGATGCAATCCTAGCTCCCAAGGGCATTGGATAGAAGACTCCAAGAACATTGGGCCAAAGATGCAAGAGAAGGCCCTAGGGTTCTTATGAGCCTTAGGGTAGATTTCGGGCCCATGGGCTAAGTATGAGCCCACTTATCTTTGTACATATTATATTATGGTTTCATTAATTTTGGATCTTGTATTTAGGGCTCCATAATGTAGGTAGGGTACCCTAGAAATATAGGATTTTTCAGCCCTTGTATTTTAGGGCACCTAGACTAGTTTTTGTATTGGGGGTAGTTTTGTAATTTCACATGCACTAAGTGAATATTTGATGTGTGTGGTTGGAAATAAATTTAATTGAATTGGTAGAAGCCCAATCCAATTAAATTTTAGAGGGGGAGGTAAGCATTTGCTTACTACACCCCATTGCCACATCATATAGTCACACTTTGTGCATGTCCTTCATGCTTTACATGCCTCATGACACCTAAGCACACTTAGTGGAGAATCTTGGAATTGATCTTGGATTAGTGGACTGAACCATAACTAAAATTCACTAATCATAATTAGTGAAATTTTGGCTCCAAAGTTTGGCTCCACAAATTCAATTTCAAATTCAAGTGAAATTTGAATTTAAATTCAAATTTCCCTCCAATTTTGTGTGACACTTAGGCTATAAATAGAGGTCATGTGTGTGCATTTTTTTCAACTTTGATGATTTGAAAATTAAACTTCAGATTTCAAAGCTCTTTTAAAGCATAAAATTTCGTGCTCTTCTCTCCCTCTCCCTTCATTCATCTTCTTCTTCCTCCAAGCTCTTATCCATGACCTCCTATGGTGGTGAGCTTTTTCTAGACTCATCTTCTCCTTGAAGTGGCGTCTCCTCTCTCTCTTCCTTCTCCATTCCACTGCCATTCATCTTCCAAGAAGCAAAGGAATCCATTGATGAAGAAGATCCTAGGCCTACAAGCTCCAATGGAGCTTACATCACAAAGGATGGGAAATAATGAAAGTGATTGATGAAGATCATAACGTACAATATAAAGAGGCTCGGGAGGGGATTAATGTGGGCTTCAATTAGAAAATTGGTGAAAAAAGAACAAGTAGATATGATATGCCTACAAGAGACTAAGAAGGAAATGATAGATAAGGATGTATGCCAAGCTTTATGGGGTGATTCCGATGTCAGTTGGGAATTACAGCCAGCATGTAATTGTTAGGAAGTCCCACATCGCTTGCCTCAATTCTTGGGGTGTAGCTTATATATCTGTTGGGCAACTTCACTTAATGCTAATTGGTTTTAAGTTGAAATCTAACATGGTATCAGAGCCTATAGCCTATCTTAGTTGTTGCCTATTCTAGTAGGCTCGCCTGTATTGGCAGACATATGTGGAGGAGGGTGTTAGGAAGTCCCACATTGCCTGCCTCAATTCTTGGGGTGCAACTTATATATCTGTTAGGCAACTTCACTTAGTGCAAATTGGTTTTAAGTTGAAATCTAACAGTAATAGTGTTGGAGGAATATTGTGCCTTTGGAGTGAGGAAACATTTAAACTGGACAAGAAGTTGATTGGATGTGGTTTCATTTACCAGAAGAAATATGGGTTGCTGATTGTGGAAAAAGTGATAATAGTGAACTTATACTCGCCATGTGATGCAACTTTGAAAAGAAATTTATGGGAATAAGTTAGATAGATAAGGAATGTAAGCTTGGGAGGCCTATGGTGTATATTAGATGATTTTAATAAAATTTGATGAACACCAGAAAGAGTAGGTATATGTCAAAGGGTGCCAATTGAGAGCATTATGAAGGAATTTAATGAATGGATTGCAGACCTAGAGGTTGAGGATGTGCCTTGTGTGGGACGAAAATTCATCAGGTACAGGCCAAATGGGACAAAATTTTTGTATCCGCAGAATGACTTTCCAAATGGCAAGGAAGCACTTAGTTTATCATGGATTGCAATTTCTTAGACCACTGCCCAATTCTATTGAGATCCACAATTGTTGATAGAGGCCTGAAGCTGTTTCAGGTTCTAGATTGTTGGTTTGAGGATAAATCTTTCAGGAAGGTAGTCTGTGACTGTTGGACAACAAACTCTGTAAATGGTTTGGGGGTTTTTCTTGTTAAATGAAAAGATCAAGGGATTAAAGCAGACGTTGAAAGTGTGGAATAAGACTTAATTTGGTGATATTCAGCAAAAATTAAGAAGAGCAGAATTAGAGTTGAACAAGCTGGAAAAAGAAGGGGATGATAGACAACTGAATGAATAAGAAAAAAATTGCGAAAGCTACTACAGGAGGAATTGTGGGTAGCAATACACTTAAATGAATCCATTTTGAGGCAAAAGGCAAGGATTAGATGGATCAAAGAAGGGGATTGCAATTCTCAGTTCTTCCACTTGATGTAAATTGGAAATATAGATATAATATGGTTAGAGGAGTGCTTGTTGATGGGTGTTGGATAGAAGAGCCATGTAGGGTCAAAGAGGAGATTAGACATTTTTTCAAGAGGAGACTGAATTGGAGAGGCCTAGACTAGCTGGGGTCAGATTTCAGTCCATTGGCCAGCAAGATAATGTTCTCCTGGTGGCGTGCTTTGAAGAGAAAGAAATGAAGGTTGCAGTGTGGGACTGTGGCAGTGTGAAAAGCTCTGGATCGGATGGACTAAATTTCAAGTTTATCAAGGAATTCTAGGACATTATCAAAACATATTTGCTTTGTTTTTTTGGATGAATTCTATATCAATGGAGTATTTCGGAAGGGAAGCAATGCATCATTTTTAGCTTTGATTCCCAAGGTCCATGATCCCCAGAGCCTCAATGGATACAAACCTATTTCATTAATAAGATGCATGTATAAAATTATGGCTAAACTGTTATCTAGAAGGCTGAAGAAGGTGCTGCCATCCATTATAGATGAACACCAAACTGCCTTCATAGAGGGTAGCATATGCTGTACAACGTGGTTATAGCCAATGAAGTGGTCAAAGAAGCAAAAAGATGTAATAAAAACTGCCTAGTGTTCAAAGTTGATTACGAAAAGGCGTATGACTTAGTATGTTGGGACTTTCTATTGTATATGATGAGTCAGATGGGTTTTTGTACCAAATGGATTAGATGGATTCAAGGTTGCCTAAAATCAGCTTCTATTTTCATATTGGTTAATGGGAGCCCAAGAGCAGAGTTCACTCCTCAAAGAGGACTTAGGCAAGGTGACCCACTAGTCTCATTCTCGTTTAATATTGTAGCGAAGGGCTTAACTGGTCTGATGAGAGAAGCCCAAGAGAAGAATTTGTTTGAAGGTTTTACAGTAGGAAGAAACAACATGGAAATCGGTGTATTATGGTATGTAGACACAACAACGATGAAAAATGTAAGAGCAATCAAGGTGATGTCCAGGAGCTTTGAGTTGGTATCGGAATAAAAAATAAACTTTTCCAAAAGCAGTTTTGGGGTGATTCGGATGACTGAGCAATGGATGAACAATGTTGTCAGCTATTTAAATTGCAGAATGTTGGTCAGTACCCTTTCCTTATTTGGGTATCCCTATTGGGGCACACCCAAGACATAGTGAGATTTGGGATCCAATAGTCAAGAAATGTGAGAGAAAATTGTTTAAACCGAAGAAGGTGGTGGATAGGTTGGTGAGGCTGCAGCGGTGGTTCTTGTGGGGAGGACACTCGGATCAGAAAAAGATTGCACGGGTGAACTGGGGTTCAATCTGTCTATCAAAGGAAAAAGGTGGCTTGAGCATCGAGGATTTGGTGAAATTCAACTATGCACTTCTTGGAAAAGGGTGCTGGAATTTGTTTCATCACCAAGGAGAATTGTGGCCACAAGTTTTGGAATCCAACTATGGAGCATGGAGGAATTTGGATGTGACAAGAAGGAACAACAGAGAGTCCCTCTGGTGGGAGGACCTAAGCTTCATCTGTAATTCGACCGAGAAGGGAAGCTGGTTTAAAAGCGAGACAAAATGAAAAATTGGGTGTGGATCAAAGGTGCTATTTTGGGAAGACGGGTGTAAGGATGATGGGGTTTCGTTGATGGAAAAGTACCCAAGCTTGTACCACATTTCTCAATAGCAACATCAATATATCCACGAGCAAGGGGCGACATCAGGTACAGGTTGGGAATGACAGTTCCAGTGGAGATTATTTTTTGGAGGGTGAAATAGACATGACTGCAAATTTATGAAGGATATAGAAGGTCTGATCGTCCAACTGCAGCGACTAGACACCTAGAATTGGGAGCGAGATTCAAGTGGGGGATATACAATTGGGAATGCTTATATGATGCTTGATAGGGATTCGACAAATGAAAATCAGGATGGAGAGTTTACTACATTATGGAAGTTAAAAATCCCAAGTAAAGGCTTATTCTTTGCTTGGAGATTAATCCGGGAAGGACTGCCAACAAAGAGTAACTTAAGAATCAAGAATATGGAAATCAACAACGTCCAATGACCATTATGCAGAAATCATGACAAAGATGCATGTCACCCATTTTTTAGCTGTGTTAGAATCATGTCGCTGAGGTGGGAATCGATGTCTTGGTAAATGAACTTAATATTATATATAATATTAATCATACTTTTGCTAATAGAAAACAAATTACTCTTCCTTGCCTTCTGCTCCCACATTTTCTCATTCCCTCCCAAACCCCTTACCATGTAAGCATGGTTGTTATGGCTCAATTTTGTTTTTTCTGCTCGTTGTTCCTCTTTTAGATTTATTCTTCCTGTATATCTCATTGAAAGCTTCAATCATGCTCTGTTAATCTCTGACATGAAGTGCATGCCATTGATTCTGGAAAAATGTGACATGAATGACATATTTTACTTATGCAGTTATGCATCGATTATTCTGTGAGATTTTGTTTTCATTTTCTCCCGTTTCATTTCTAAGTTTCGAGCATGTTAATTTTTGGCAAATAAGAGAAGCTACTCTTTTTGCCTTATCGTCTCTTTCAGAAGAACTGTTGGAGACAGAAGTTGGGATTCTTACTTGAGTTGGGAATTCTGATAAGCAGAATTAGGCTTAAACCTTTTCGTGTCCATCTTTAATAACTTATGGTTTTGTTTTCCATAGGATAAACGATGATATATTTTTCTATTGTTACAAGAAACCGAATTTGATACGAGTAGCTCTCGCGATGCCTCTTCTTTGGTAAATGATCTTGTCCTAACTTTTAAGATTGCCTCTCTCTCATGACTTCTAACTGATGTTCATATTTTACAGATAAGCAATGGTTTACTAGAACACTTTCTCTATTTTGCAATGAAAGCAATTAAAATGGATGTGTAAGCACACTTGTGTCTATCTATATTCTTTGTGTAATATACTCTCTTCTAACTTTGACTTTAACAAGCCCCCACCTGTAAAAGTAGGTGTCTGCAGAGAACTTACTAACCTTCTTCCTGAAACAAAAAAAGAAATTGTCCAATCACAATTGTTGGGTTTAATTTCATCCCTCACAGATCTTCTTAATCATGTACCACACAATATAAATCCTTTTATCATATATCTTCTACTATTGTTGCATCTAATAGTTACCTAATATGATTTCCATGCATTAGATGAAACCTTGCTCATGGTACTTGATACATTGCTTGCTGCAGTAAAAGCAAGTTAGTTTATATATTGCTCAGATTAGATATTGAAGTTATATTTATACATATGTGTGTTTATGTTCTCATCTTACTTACGCATTGAAGTTGTATAGATTGGGGTTATGGGGTTATTTTGAGATTAGTGCCTACATAAAATGCAGATTGTTCTTGTTGGCAATCCCATTTCATGCAAGAGTAAAAAGTAGAATGTTGTTGCAAGGTTTATTGCAGAGTTAGAGTATCGGGCAATAGGTTTGTAAAGTTGGCCCTATGAGTTCTTTTGTGATAATCATGTAGCCTTGCACATTACTTCAAACCCAATTTTTCATGAGCAAATGAAGTATAATGAAATTGATTGCTATTTATTAATGAGAATTCACTATATCGTTTGTTGGTTCTTATGACTGACTACCATACATCTTCACAAGTCTCTTCGTGGACTGATGATATCATTTATGTAACAAGCTGACTGCATATGTCTTATATGCACCAGCTTGAGGGGAGACTGTTGACATTAGGCGTAATATTTCTTATTATGTTTGAAGCCAAATGACCTATTTAGTCTTTTATTTTCTGCACATATTTATAATAGGTAATTATGTTGTAATCTTGTTTATTCCCAAAATTTAGATTCTCTTGTACAAAACATGTATTATAATTTAAGTTTAATTACTTATTAGTCCCTATAGTTACAAAAACTTCCCCTTTTAGTCCCTACACATACCACTTTTAATCCCTTTTAGTCCTTGTCTTAGGAACTATTAGGGATTAAAATGATGTATATGGACTAAAAGGGATTAAAAATGGTATGTATAAGGACTAAAAAGGGATGTTTTAAAGAATAGGAACTAAAACCAGAAGTTTTTGTAATTATAGGGACAAATAAGTAATTAAACCTATAATTTATAAATCATTGAGCTAATAGGGTTTCTTTCAAACAAATTTTCACTAAAATCGTTGTCTTTTATCTCAATTTCAACTGTATTTATTCCCTTGTTATTGCTTATTATAGGTCATGAGTCATCAACATTAGTTGAACACATGATTTCTCCCGTAATCCTTAATGTGTGGGCATCACATGTTTCGGATCCTTTTATCAGTATTGATGCACTGGAAGTTCTTTAGGTAATGATTTTTTTTAATAATATTATCTAAAGGGTTACTTGATTGTTTTTTCTTAGCATGTTACCTTTGTTATGACTGATCACTTATGTCAAACATGTAGATCCTACCTTGAATTGGACAATGAGAGGTAGGAATGTAAAACATGCGATTTTAACAAGAAATGTTCTATCCAACCAATGATAAGCTAAATTTTATGTCAAAATTATTGTTGTTTTAAGTAGTCAATCCTGGATAGTGTTGCGTAGTGGCCCACCCAAAACAACTAAAGCGGGATAGCAGAAAATGGGATGGTTGCTATTCTTTTTATTTCTTTTTGCTTCTTGATTATTGGACTTACTATCTTTAGTCCCTAAACTTTTTAGGATTTCTGATTTTAGCCCCTGAACATTTCTTTGACTGGTCAGCATCCCTTCATTTTTAACCTCCTTATGTTTTAGTCCCTTTAGGATAGAAGATAAGTGAAGGGACTGAAAACATAAATTTTAAAGTTTAGTGACTAAAAAGATAGTAAACCCTATATTATATGTTATCCTTTAAATAGTTTAATATGTTTTTATTACTACTATTTTTAGTTTATTATATTTCCTCTTCTTGCTCTTGTTCTTCTTATTATTACTATTATTAGGGTACAATATGTTTTTTGCCCTTGGACTTTTTGCATTTATGGTTTTGGTCCCTAAACTTTTTGACGATCGATCAACGTCCTCAAACTTTTTTTATGTCCATTGTTTTAGTCCTTTCCATTTGTTTTTCCATTAAATGATGACGTGACATTTATTTATTTTTTATTATTTTATTATGATTCATTTTCTGGCGACTAAAAATTGCCAGAAATTGGAAAACACAAAAAAAATCAACGACCAGATCCGAACCCATATCTAACTAAAATCTTCCCTCCCTCATTCACCTGTAACCTCAAAACCCCAGTTCTAACAAACACTGATACGGCCAGATCCAAATAAAAAAATCTGATCCAACAAAGTTGGGCATCACACCCAATTGCAACAATTGTCGACAAAGCCACTACTGGGTTCGATGGAAGCTCGTGGATTTGGACGGAAAGGATCAAAATACTGGATGGAAGAAAAGTTTGGGGATAAAGGACCAAAACCATTAAAGCTGAAAAGTTTGGGGACCAAAATAATAATTTACCCTTATTATTATTAAAAAAGTTAAACTGGACTCAAAATGAATCCTAACAAACCAAAATAAAAAATAATAATTTGGAGAAGAAATGTTAAAAATTGAGAGGTCTAAGGAAGTTGGTGAACACGTGGAAAAGGGAACTCAAAATTTAAAGACATAAATATTAATAGGACCAAAATGGGATAATGCTATGAATGGTTGGTTGATGGTGGTTACAGAAAAATAAAAGAGATAAAGGGGAGAGAAAGACCAAGAACAAGGGAATTTGGGTTGCTAGAAAAATGTGGGTCTCTGGAAAATACAGATCATCAGAGGTGAGGCTTTTGTTAACAGAGGCAAATATGAAAAAAAATAGGAGTGTGTTGAAAATGAAAAGATACGGTTGTCGGGATCCTCATGATAGACTTTTGTGCATTAGGGTTTCACTTGAGCTTATGGACCTTAGGTATGCCCATGAAAATAGGTAATAATTAGTTAGGGGCATAGAGACACATCTCTTTCTTTACTGGTTTTTTGGACCTTTTCTGCCATAACTGTTTTTGAGTCTATGAAGCCATGATAATCTGCCATGTCATAACACATCTCTTGTTGAACTACCATGCCATACTGCCATGGCACTATCATGACCGTTATTTGATATCATTGATCAAAATAAAGTTCTGAGCTACCAAATACAAGCAAACCAAAGGAATTCTTATACGTAAATATAATTAAGAACAGAATTGGAAAGGGGGTTGAAGGGTGATCAATGAAGTACATAAAAAGGTAGAACAGAACACGAAGATACAAAATAGGTGTGAACATGTAGAAAAAAAATGAGGGACTAGAACAGAAAAAAGGTTAAGAACACCGACACGACACCCGTACGACGTCCTATATTTTGGACATTGCAGGTGTCTGTGTCGTGTCCGGTGCCCATGTCAGTGTCGGTGCTTCATAGGTGATGAGACATAGATTTAGAACTCTGATGTATGTGTATGTGTATATATGCTTGCAAATATAAATATATGTTATGTTTATATATATGTTTTTTTCTCATTGATGCTTTTTGATCTGGATTTTTATTTGTCAAGCTCCACTATTGACTTTGAAATCAATTATTTCAATAATTTTATATCATTTCTTTTGTCATCTGATAGAATTTATTTCTTTTCCAGGCTATCAAAAGCATTGTCGGATGTGTACATCCATTGGTTTCTAGAATTTTGCCATATATTGGAACAATTTTGAATAAAGTATGACTTTTTCAAGTTATTACAGTGTCTGGTTAGTTATTTTAGAATAATTTTGTTGCTTATACACTTCTGTAAATGTTCTTATAGCCCCAAGAGCAGGCTGATGGTTTGGTAACTGGATCATTAGATTTGGTAACAATGTTATTGAAGGCAATTATACTTGGAAACATGTCATCTTTGACCTTTGAGCACATTTTTTTATCTTTATGGTTTTCTCATCTCAGTATGTTGTTGCTTTATACAGAATGCCCCTGATGATGTAGTGAAAGCAATATATGATGTCTCTTTTAATGCTGTTATCAACATAATCCTTCAAAGTGATGACCACAGTGAAATTCAGGTTATTCTTTTTTGCCGCCGCCCAACACTTGGTTCCATACGACATAATTATTCCTACAGTTATGCTGTAAACTTTTCCTTTAAGCTTGAGCGAAAGCTTTTTGTCACAAATAACACTCAAGGCACTTTTTGGTTTCAATTACCCAACTTGAATTCTATGATTTACATCATCTCTTATTTTTGTGCGTATGTGCGGGTGTATCTGTTCCCTGTTTCTAATTTGTTGTCTGATTTCTTGTAAATTTTGGAACAGACTGCTAGACCCCAAATTGGAAAGCTCTGGGTCTCTCTTTGTTGGAAGTTGCATTCTTCAACTGATTTTGCATTTACCATCACAGATAGTGGTACATATACGAGACCTAATTGCTGCTCTTGTCAAACACATGCAATCTGCTCAAAACTTTGTCTTGCTAAGCTCATTGCTAATTGTTTTTGCCAGACTGGCAATATCGCCAACTTTTCAAATTAATTTGAATGATTCTACTATCAGTTTTTGGTGGTAATGATTAATGGTCAAATTTCTGTTTTTATTTGTTTTTTTGGAGGAACGATAACATCCCATTGGTTCTCATTGATTTGCTAATAAATACAGTACAAAAGCAGAAGTGGGCTTAAGACTCAATAAGCTCAACACATAAATTAGAACCCACAAACTCTAACACTATTAATAACCTTCAGAGGTTGAAAGCCAGTACTTCTGGAAATGGTCATATTTATAACTTTTTTTGCTATTAATCAAGGCAAAGACTACAATGGACAAGCTTGTAAGTGGTTCATGATGAAGCAATTTTATCAACTGTTGGATTCATCTATTTTATATGGTTCCAATTTACACCACTCACACTAGATTTATTGCTTCCTTCCTAGCAACCTTCTGATAACCATTTGCTGTTGTCGAAGTCAATTTCTGGCAACAGAATTTTTTTAAATCTTTTCCTTACCACCTTTGTTCCTTTCTCTCCCCATCAATCCCTTGTCTTCGACTGCAACTGTCTTTCACAAAATATTGGCACCCCTAAAATTTGAAATTAAGGCCATTCCAAGATTGAAAAGTGAAACACGACATAAACATCAAAAGTGATGCGTATGACCGAAAGTGCATTCAACATACTAATCTTCAACACAAAAACAAAAAAATGAAAAAGTAAAAAAAAAAAAAGAAGCTTCATTTAGACCTACTTTCCAGAGCCTGCTTTACACTTTAATGGGAATTCGAGTTGATGCAGACACAGATTCACTATAAGACATAGTATTTGATGATTGAGGGTGAGTGGGAGAGGGTGCAAATGGTATAGATTCACTAGATGACACCGTATTGGATGAGTGGAGGTGGATTCTGATGAGGTCTGATTTAAGGCAGTAATAGAGAAATCAGAAGGAACAGAGGGAGCTGAAAGGGAATTGGAGGAGGGTATTTGGGAAAGTGAAGGTGTAAAGGCTGAAACAGGAGGAGATAGGTCAAGATTGAGGTTGAAATAGGAAGTGATATTCTGTGTTGAACTACAGGAAGAGGAAAACAAATCTAAATATGGAAACCTCAACTCATTAAATAAAACATCCTTGGAAATATAAATTCTACCAGTTGAAGACAAACATTTATAGCCTTTATGTGACGAGGAGTACCCTAAGAAAACACACTCTTGAGACTTGAAATCTAGTTTATGAGTATGATAAGGTTTCAACAGAGGAAAGCATGCAAAACCAAATGTTTTAAAATAATGAAAATCAGGCTCTTTGTTAAAAAGAGTGACAAATGGAATAGCATAGTTGAGTGATGCAGTGGGTAACCTATTAATCAAATAAAGTGCAATGACAAAAGCATAATCCCAAAACTATAGAGGTAGAGTTTCATGATGAAGTAATGTGAGTCCTAGATCAACTATATGCCTATGCTTCCTTTCAACTACGCCATTTTGATGATGAGTGTGTGGGTAAATTAACTTGTGTGAAATACCATAGAAAGATAATAAAGCAGAGAAGGGTCTATATTCAGCACCCCAATCAGATTGGACACCTTTTATTTTAGTGTTTAGTTCAAGTTCAACTGATAACTTGAAAGTTTGGAAAACAGACACAATTTCAGGTTTGGTTTTAATAGGAAATATCCAAGTGTGATTTTAGGGACTTCTGGGGAGAAAAGCAATAGGAGAGGAAGAATAATTCTTGTATATTATTCAGGAATAAAAGATTTACATATATAGGCAAGGATGCCAATTACATAATAAATGTAGAAAGGAAAGTAAATAAAAAGGGATCAGATCAAATTAGAGAGATTTGATTCTGACCCAAAATAATAATCAAATCAGATCAAATCGGAATAATCTGATATGGATCTTAATTATTCAATCTTCTAGAAAATTATTTCCAAAAATAAACATCCAGTTGTCTAATTAATTCTTAATATAGACATACAACTGTCAACACCCCCCTTCAAGTTGGTGCATAGATGTCCAACATATCCAACTTGCTTACAAGAAACTCAAAGATGGGACTAAATAATCCTTTTGTAAGAATGTCAGCAACTTGTTGTGAAGAAGGAACAAAAGGCATGCAAAATTAGGCTGGCGTCCTCCTTCTCCTTTATGAAATGTCTATCAATTTCAACATGCTTGGTTCGGACATGTTGTACAGGGTTCTAGGAGATACTGATTGCAGCCTTATTATCACAATACAATTTTATTGGAAGAGTCATAGGAAGCTGCAATTCTTCTAGAATCCTTTTAAGCCATAAAATCTCATAAACACCCTGGGCCATTGCCCTATACTCAGCCTCGGCATTGGTCCTGGCCACAACATCTTATTTTTTGCTCCTCCAAGTAACCAAGTTTCCCCAAACAAATGTGCAGTAACTGGATGTTGATTTCTTGATAAACATCACACTAGGCTGGCTGGAGGACTGAGCAACTGGTTTAGAGTTAGGATTAACCCTAGTGTTTGAGGTCCTACCTGAGGCAATCGAATAAGGAATTGGTTGGAGTGTAGTTGTATCAAGAAAGGTGAGTGACTCATGAGTTTAAAAATTCATATTAGAACAAAAGTGGCACACATTCGCAATGTGACCATACTTGAGGCAGATTTGACACTTGAAGTTAGCAAATCTGCCTCCACCGCGGCCTTTTCTAGAACCACCGCGACCAGCACCTCAATCAAACAAAGCATTATGCCCACCATTACCTCTGCCATAACTTTCTCTGAATCTGTTGGAATCATTAGCTTTGGACAAACTTCCATATGAGTAGCTTTGAGTGTAATTAATAGACAAAGATACAAGTAGTTGGGTGTCGCGATTGTATTGATCTAGGCGAGTTTCATGGCCATAAAGGAGAGCCTCAATCTCTGCAATAGATGGCATACGTTTTTTGCTTTCAATCATGGAAACCACTGGTGCATAATCCGATGGTAAACCTTCAAAAATAGCATCAACATGCTCATCATGGAGAACTGGAACTCCAACACCGGCGAGCTCGTCGACATCGTTTTTTATTTTGTGAAAGTACTCGTCCATCGTTTTCCCTTTGAGTGAGACAGCACGCATTACCATTCGCAATAGATGTGCCCTAGACTTGGTGTGAAGACTAAAATGCTCGTGAATCTTCTCCCATACCTGGTAGAAGTGATTCGAACCTATCACACGAAAAAAGGACAGACTTCGAGAGTGTCGACTGAAGCCAAACAAGCAATGTTTGGTCTTGCACTTCCTAGGCTTTATATTTAGGATTAACGAAATCCATGATCTGATCATCCTCTGTGAGAAATTAAGGTGGAATGATGGGATTAACCATGAACCTCAGCAATTTATGGGACTTGATGACTTGACTGACTGGCACGACATATTGTCGACAGTGTAGATAGTTGGAATCATCCAATTTTTCTGCTATTGTAGTTGGAAACAAATATGAATTAAAACTTTGAGATGTCGAAGCCATGATCGTGAAGATGAAGCTCAATAAACTAAGGAAAGTGAATTTTACGTTACAGGGAATAAATAACTAATCTTACTGAATCATAAAAGTTAGGTCTAATACAGTTACAAAAGAGGTATTTATAAACCTCTAGACCTTGAAGCTAATCACAAACTAACTAATAGAATTCTGTTAGTGAAAGAAAAGTAGTTTGCTTATACTAACTATCCTGCCTGCAATAACTGTTTGTAACAATTATTTTTATACATTCATTCTAATAGTATTAGGTTACAATGATGGCAAATTTGGTGGATCTTTGTGCTGGGGGCGCGAGGGGGGGGGTAGATATTTTGTGGTTGGGTGCCTAGCTTACAGTCAGATCTACGGTTGCCTAATTGTATTGCATGTATTAGGTCACCATAGCTTTGCATAGTATGGTGCTAGGTTGTATATACAACAGTACCTCTTGTATTGAACTTAATATTATATATAATATAATCATACTTTTGCTGATAAAAAAAATCTATGCAACTTTGTTATGCTACTTTTTCCCTTCATGTTTCTCCTGAATTTTGTGTTTCCCTTATCAATAATTATTCTTTGTTAGTAAGAGCCTGTGTTTTGAGGTATCCTTTTAATTTTTTATTTTCTGGTTCACGTGAAGTTATCCTTAGCATCTTATTTTGTATCACATTATATGTTTTGCAATAAAGCTACTCCTTTCCCTTTTTTTTCTTACTCTCTAGGAATAAGTTGCTGAAATATTACTTAAAATTCAGGTACACATAAGTGTTCCTAATGTTGGATAGTTTATTGATTTATTGATCTCAATTCTTGCGGAAAGACATGGTAATTCCTTTTCTTATATAATGTCAGAATGGACTAAGCAGCAAGGTGACATCCTTCTACTATTATATTTGTTAAGGTATCTTAGTTTGTGATTTTTTTGGGATTTTGTTTTTTGCAAATTATGAACTTGTCACGACATAGTTTGTCCATAGAACTGAAGTATGTTTCTGTAATTTCTCTTTTTTGGTTATGGCTATGGAGTTATCCTCATGAATGAATGGTTTAAAAAATCATTAATTAGTTTTGACTCAACTGTTAAGGATCAAATCCAAATACCAAATAGTGTTTAATGCTTTGTGTTGGAAATAGGAATATTTTAGGAGATGCAACTCTAGTCTCAAATATAAGAAAAAAATTACCTTTTTCTTGGTCTCAAATATAAGAAAATTTCAACTAACAGTATCTCATGTAATGCTACTATCTCTAAAATACTCTTCATGTAATTGAGGTTATAGTTCTAATGACTCCTTTTTATTCGTAATACCAAGTTTGAATGAAGGGTAAGTTGGGGGAAATTTAACTTTTAATTGAGACTGATGCAATTGAATGTGGTTAACTAACTTTCTTAGTTAGCGTGAATCTTTTCTCTTATATATGAGACCAGATGGAGTAAGAACTTCAATTTTTATTTTTTTCAAGTTTCCTAGATACTTGTTATAGCTAAGTTCAATGCATCATAGGAAGTAGTGGTATCTTAGTTGTTCACTTGTAATTTTTTTGGCATTATTTTCTTTGTAATTCTCTTGAATATAAATAACTATTTAGGCTTTAATTATCTCTGTAATTATCTTAATGCGCATAGGAAGTAGTGGTATATTACATGCTTGTGAATTCACCCATATATGGCATCATCAAAATAAAACCTAGCAAGCAAAGTCTCCAAAGCTATTAACTCCAAAGCTATCAAAATAAAACCTATTCCCGAAGTCCCAACAATAAGAGAATAACAACTCAGATGACTCCTCTACCTTTAACTACAAATGTTGTGTTGCTGGATATGAAGCTGCCCCACAATTTACTAACACCTATGCAATATTTGTTGGAATCTTCCCCCATAACATAAAGGTTTTCCTTGAAGTTAATCCAACCAAGCTATGCAATGTTAACTGCTTAAGCTTCCTTTTCCATACTATTTCTTCTCCCTCCTCTCCTCGATCAACTCCATTATTAGATTCTTCTTCCTTTATTAGTATGATCATTTAATTCTTATTCTTGCTATGTGAGTAGGGGAGTACCTTTCATCGCGAGTGAAACACAAGCCTTTCATCTTCAGGAAGCTGCTTAGGGGTAGGATTCGAATTTGACCCTTTCTCTTCCTTTCCCAGCTGAAATTTGGTTGCTTCCTCATTTTGCCCATCACTTATCATATTCACTTATTTCTCACTTCTAAATGGTGAGGCTCTATTGCTTCCCTAATACTTTACTCTTCTTCCACTCTATGTAGTCAATAGCAGCCACTATAGTGGTGGAGCGGCCCCCATCCGTGACGGGCACCTCTGTAACGGAGCGGTTTCATGTCACGGCTAGAGCGACAGTTATCGCGGCAGAGCAGGGCGGGTTCAAGAGAAATTTTTTGTGCCACTACTTCGAAGCAATGAAAATTCTGAAAATACCCTCACTTAATGAGGATAAGTGAGGGTATTTTAGGTTTATCAAATTTTTCCTATAAGCTTTTCTTCGCACGATCAGGGCTCCATCATCTTCAACAGTTCAACCCTAGCGTTGCCATTGCTACTCTGCACACCTGCGATGCCTGCTTTGTCCATTCCGGCAACGCCGTTCCAACTCTGTTTCATTCTGGTAGCGACTTCTGTTTTGGCGAAGCCTGCATCCTTCATTCCGGCAAATTTTTGTGCTTACTGCTTAATGCTTATTGCCTACTCTGTTCTAGCGACTCTGTTCCGTTCCGACTTCTGTTCTGACTCTGTTTCATTATTTTTTATTGTGCTTACTGCTTATTTCCTAGCAAAAGCAAAACCATGGCATCCTCTGATCAACAAAAGAATACCAATTTAGAGGGGTCTTCAACTGGAATGTTCAAGCCTACGGGTGATAATGTAGATGTCTTTTGGAATTGGAACAGCTTAAAGGATAAAAATAACAGGAAGAGTGTGACATGTGATTTTTGTCAAAACACGTCTACTGGAGGAATTTGTAGAGCCAAAAGACATCAACTTCAAATAAAAGGTGATGTGGGTTCTTGTAAGAATTTACCGGAAGATGATAAATTAGAAATTATTTCTGCTTATGAGAAATAGTTGAAACTGCAACATACATGGAGGCAATGCAAGAAGAAGACGACGAAGAGGAAGATGGGATCCAAGAGATTACAAGACTTAAAAGTGGAAAAAGACCTCCAACAACATCAAATGAAGCCTTCTCATCTACTTCCAAGAAGAGGACCACAAACAAAAAAGGCCCTCTTGATTTTTTGTTCTCCAAACAACTTGAAGAAAGTATCAAATTAGGAAAAACCATGAGACAAATAAGTGTAAATGAATCTTATAACAAGGCATCATGAGACAGGGCAGTTCAGTACATTGCTCGTTTCTTTTTTAGGAATGGAATGGCATTCAATGTTGCTAAATCAAAAAAGTTTCAAGTTGATGATTCAGGCAATTGGAACCTATGGTTCTCATTTAAAGCCTCCAAGCTATCATGAATTGAGAGTTCCACTCCTTAAAAAAGAGTTGGAATACACGAAGGGCTTATTGATGAGTCATGAGGAGGAGCGAATCAAATATGGATGTTCAATTATGTCAGATGGTTGGATGAATAGGAAGAATAGAAATTTGATTAATTTTTTGGTAAATTGTTCATTGGGAACACAGTTTGTGAGGAGTGTGGATGCTTCTGAATACATGAAGACTGGTCAAAAGATCTTTGAGCTTTAAGATAGCTTTGTTGAGGAGATTGGAGAAAAGAATGTCATTCAAGTGGTGACGGACAATGGAAGTAATTATGTGTTAGTGAGTGAGAATTCAATCATGCTTAATGAAGTTTTTTATTTTATAGTTATAAATTGTTACACTACTCATACAAGTTTATTGATTTTGGTCTTTATAGGTAAAATTTTACAAGTCACGAGACCAAAAATATTTTGGACTCCATGTGTTGCACATTGTCTTGACTTGATGCTAGAAGATATTGGAAAGATCCCAAAACTAAAAAAGGTTATACAAAGAGGCATCAAGCTTGTAGGCTACATTTACAACCATACATTGGCTTTGAACACCATGAGGAAATTCACACAAAAAAACTGAATTGGAGAGACACGGAATTACAAGATTTGCTACCACTTTCTTAACTTTGCAAAGATTGCATAAGAAAAAGCCCAATCTTAGAAGGATGTTAACTTCGGATGAATGGTTGAAGTCTAAGGTGTTGGATCAAGTGGCCTCGGAATAATTAAGAAGGGGGGGGTTGAATTAATTATTAATGAACCTTTACTAATTAAAAAACTTATCCTTCTTAATGTTACTAGATTCAATTAGGCTTTTACTACTAAGTTAAGAAAGTAAAGAACAGAAATAGAAACTTAATCAAAAGTAAAAGCGATAATTAAAGTGCACAGCAGAAATTAAAGAGTGTAGGGAAGAAGAAGACAAACACAAGAATTTTATACTGGTTCAGCAACAACCCGTGCCTACATCCAGTCCCCAAGAAACCATCGGTTCTTGAGATTTCTTTCAACCTTGTAAAATCCTTTACAAGCAAAGATCCACAAGGGATGTACCCTCCCTTGCTCTCTTTGAACAACCAAGTGGATGTACCCTCCACTTGAACTGATCCACAATAGATGTACCCTCTCTTGTTCTCAGTAATAACAACCCAAGTAGATGTACCCTCTACTTGTACCACAAAGGATGTACCCTCCAATGTGTTAAGACAAAGAATTCTCAGGCGGTTAGTCCTTTGAATCTTTGTAAGGGGAAACAAAAGATATCTCAGGCGGTTAGTCCTTTGAAATCTTTTGTTTAAGGGAAAGGGAAGAATCAAAAGAATTCTCAGATTGTGTCCTTCTGAATTCTCTTGTGAAGGGAGAAGGGAGACACAAAAGAATTCAGGCGGTTAGTCCTTCGTTCTTTTGGAAAAGGGAGAAGAGAGACACAAAAAGAATTCAGGCGATTAGTCCTTGTTGAATTCTTTTTGGAAAAACGTGATGAGAATGAAAAAGATGAATAGCACAATTTTTTTATCAAAGAACTTTTCTTGAAAGAAAAAGTTTTGAACAAAAACTTTTAGAAAGATGAAGAGAAGATGAATTAGAAAACATTTGTTGAAAGAGTTGAATGATGTTGAGAGAGAAGATTGAAAGATAGATTTCTTGATTGTTATTAAAATTCATGCCATGGTCACATATTTATAATTTCTTGATGACTCAAGTCAAAGTTTGTGACTCTTGGCAAATTTTTTTAAAACTAGTCACTTAGAAAAGTTGTGACTTTTGAAAGAATCTTCAGAAACAAGTCACTTGAAGAATTGTGACTTTTGGAAATGTATTTTTCGAAAACAATCACTAGTAATCGATTACCATTAAGGTGTAATCGATTACACATCAACAGATGTGACTCTTCATTTTGAATTTTGAAAATCTTAACGTTTTAAAAACACTGGTAATCGATTACCAGAGAGTAAAACTCTTTGGTAATGATTTTGTGAAAACTTCTTGTGCTACTCAATGTTTTGAAAAACTTTTTTAATACTTATCTTGATTGATTCTTCTCTTGAGTCTTGAATCTTGATCTTGATTATTCTTGAATCTTGATTCTTGAAACTTGATTCTTGAAAAACTTCATTCTTGAATCTTTGGAATTTGCTTGACTCTTGATTCTTTGGCATCATCAAAATAACCTTGGAAGGCGTTGCTTCCACAATCTCCCCCTTTTTTATGATGACAACCTTGAAATCAAGAGAATGCATACAATTTTTGTTCTACCCTTCACTCATCCCTTTCTCCCCCTTTCTTTTTGATTTTATGCTTGATTTTAAAGTTTTGAAAATATAATATCTTAATTTCTTAAAATGCCCATTTTTCTCTCCCCCTTTGGCAACATCAAAAAGGCCAAAGTGCGTAAGAAATATAAAACCATACAAGAGAATAGAAAAAAATCAAACAAGATAACTTTACCATTCATCAAACTAGAAAGATAATACTTCATAGAATGTCATATAATCCAGAAAGTCATTCATAATAACCAAATAAAACTACTAATGTAGGAAGAAAGAAAATGCTAGTAAGTGTTTTTTAAGACATAGCCAAATACACGGCTTGAAAACAAAATATAATTATAATCTAAATCTATTATCAGAGAATCAAAACTTAATTTTAAGTAACAAAAATTAGTTATGAACACATATATGGTAACTCATTACTTATCTCAATTGTTTTAGCATATCAATATAATTTTGACAAAAATCCAATCATGTCAAATCATACATAAATGGATAAACATACAATAAATGTATTCATACAAAAGAGAAAAACTTATAAAAATCAAACATGATAATAAATCATCCACAAATCATAATAAAACGTATGAATCAAATAAGTCATAAGTCATCAAAAAGTAACCAAGTAGAACCATAACACATAAAGCAACTAACAAGTTTTAAACTTTTAGAAAATAAAGTACTAATAAAGTTTCAAAACATAATTCACTAAGTAACAAATAAGTAAACAAGATAATCAAGTTTAAACACATAACAGAAAGACATTAAAACAAACTATTTTGCACCCATAAAAAATACATATTCACTATCTTAATCAACATAACCTTTAAATATAATAAAAAATCATAATAACTCTCAAACACAATCAATCATCAAATATTTCAAATTAATTAAATTTAATTAACAATCAATTAACTATGCACAACAATTTCTATTTCAAAAAAAATCAAATTTCAAATTTTTAAATTTCAATTTCAAATTTTAAATTTCAAATTTCAAATTCTAAATTTTAAATTTTAAATTTCAAATTTCAACTTCTGGTAACTTCCTTTTTCAACTTCCAACTTCTATTTTCAACTTTCAAACTTCCACTTTCAACTTCCAACTTTTAATTTTCAAACTTCCAATAACTTCCAAATTTTAATTTTCAAACTTCCAATAACTTGCAAATTTTAATTTTCAAACTTTCAACTAGTTGGACACAATTACCAAAGACAAAAAAAAAATCAATCATGTATATTGAAATTCTTTAAACTAAATATAGTTAATTAATCATAATAAATTTTAACATAATCAAATAATTTTGTGCTTATCTTCAATTTACATAACTAAGTCTATTCTATTGTAATCGATTACACATAGTGGTAATTGATTATCAGAGAATTAAAAACTAAATTTTAAGTATCAAATAACAATCATCAACACATATCATGGTAATTATTTACTTAATTCAATTATCTTAACATGTCAAAACATTTTTTATTTTTTTTAACAGAATCTAATCATCTTAGAAACAAAACATAAGCAATTCAAGCATTAATCAATTCAAACAAAATTCAAATAATCATACATATTCAAAATTAAAACTAAATATAGTTATTTAAACATTGTAAACACAATTAAACAATTTCAACAATTATTTTCTATTAGCCACAAAAATAACTTAACTGAAAATATTAATCATACATTAATTCATAGAGATGGCTTAGATGTTACCTCTTTTGAGATTTTACTGATATTGTTGTTGTCGTATGTAACATGTCCACTTTTCTTGGGGGAAATGGTTGTAAATTTGGATACATCTCCCGTCATATGCTTGGAACATCCACTGTCGATGTACCACTTCTTCCTTACAGATTCTTCTTTGTTGTTTTCATGAGATTTTGTCATGAGATTTCAGATTTGAACTGTTCCTGAAAATACTTTTGAAAAAAAAAGAATTTAAAGAGGCCATGAATCTCGAAGTTGTTAAATTTTCTACAAGATACCTGCTCTAATACCACTTGTTAGGTCAAGTGGCCTCGGAATAATTAAGAAGGGGGGAGGGTGAATTAATTATTAATGAACCTTTACTAATTAAAAAACTTATCCTTCTTAATGTTACTAGATTCAATTAGGCCTTTACTACTAAGTTAAGAAAGTAAAGAACAGAAATAGAAACTTAATCAAAAGTAAAAGCGATAATTAAAGTGCACAGCAGAAATTAAAGAGTGTAGGGAAGAAGAAGACAAACACAAGAATTTAATACTGGTTCAGCAACAACCCGTGCCTACATCCAGTCCCCAAGCAACCATCGGTTCTTGAGATTTCTTTCAACCTTGTAAAATCCTTTACAAGCAAAGATCCACAAGGAATGTACCCTCCCTTTTTCTCTTTGAACAACCAAGTGGATGTACCCTCCACTTGAACTGATCAACAAGAGATGTACCCTCTCTTGTTCTCATTAACAACAACCCAAGTAGATGTACCCTCTACTTGTACCACAAAGGATGTACCCTCCAAGGTGTTAAGACAAAGAATTCTCAGGCGGTTAGTCCTTTGAATCTTTGTAAGGGGAAACAAAAGATATCTCAGGCAGTTAGTCCTTTGAAATCTTTTGTTTAAGGGAAAGGGAAGAATCAAAAGAATTCTCAGACTGTGTCCTTTTGAATTCTCTTGAGAAGGGAGAAGGGAGACACAAAAGAATTAAGGCGGTTAGTCCTTCGTTTTTTTGGAAAAGGGAGAAGAGAGACACAAAAGGAATTCAGGCGATTAGTCCTTGTTGAATTCTTTTTGGCAAAAGGAGATGAGAATGAAAAAGATGAATAGCACAAGTTTTTTTATCAAAGAACTTTTCTTGAAAGAAAAAGTTTTGAACAAAAACTTTTAGAAAGATGAAGAGAAGATGAATTAGAAAACATTTGTTGAAAGAGTTGAATGATGTTGAGAGAGAAGATTGAAAGATAGATTTCTTGATTGTTATTAAAATTCATGCCATGGTCACATATTTATAATTTCTTGATGACTCAAGTCAAAGTTTGTGACTCTTGGCAATTTCTTTTAAAACAAGTCACTTAGAAAAGTTGTGACTTTTGAAAGAATCTTTAGAAACAAGTCACTTGAAGAATTGTGACTTTTGGAAATGTATTTTTCGAAAACAGTCACTGGTAATCGATTACCATTAAGGTGTAATCGATTACACATCAACAGATGTGACTCTTCATTTTGAATTTTGAAAATCTTAATGTTTTAAAAACACTGGTAATCGATTACTATATTCTGGTAATCGATTACCAGAGAGTAAAACTCTTTGGTAATGATTTTTTGAAAACTTCTTGTGCTACTCAATGTTTTGAAAAACTTTTTTAATACTTATCTTGATTGATTCTTCTCTTGATTCTTGAATCTTGATCATGATTATTCTTGATTCTTGAAACTTGATTCTTGAAAAACTTCATTCTTGAATCTTTGGAATTAGCTAGACTCTTGATTCTTTGGCATCATCAAAATAACCTCGGAAGGCATTGCTTCCACATAAGACAGTGAAAGAGCCCAAGGGGAAGAAAGCAACAAATGTTGTTCTTATGCCATCATTTTGGAATGATGTTGTCTACACTTTAAAGGCTATGGGGCCTCTTGTAAGTGTGTTAAGTTTGGTGGATAATGAAAAAAAACCTGCAATGGGTTTCATTTATGAAGCAATGGATAGGGCCAAAGAGGCAATTCAAAGAGCTTTCAATAACAATGAAGGGAAGTATAAGGATATCCTTGCAATCATTGATAAAAGATGGGATTGCCAACTTCACCACCCTTTGCATGCAGCGGGTTATTATCTAAATCCGAAGTTCTTTTACACCAATCCAAACATTGACAATGATAATGAAGTGTTGGATGGCCTCTACAAATGTATTGATAGGCTTAATGAAGATGATAATTTTGTAGTTGAAGTTCACAAACAATTGCTAGTGTATAAAAGGGCTGGAGAGAGGTTTGGTATGACTGTAGCAATTCTATAAAAGGGCTGAAGTGGTTAACCAAAGCATCATTAACCAAAGCTGTATCCTTTTCCAGTACTTCTTTCAATAAAAAAAATGAGGGGGGGGGGGGGTTCACATGATTAGAATCAACAATAATTAATTTCTACTAATAATAACATATTACAATTTAGTCTAATGAAAAATAAGATATGTCATGAAAGTAAATATATATAATTATATTTTGTGCAAAAAAAAAAAATAGAAACAGGAAAGCATTCTTAGGACTTAGTTGAATTAAGGAGTAGACTGAGATTGATATAATTATTGACTTAAATATGAATAACATTGAAACAATAATTTAGTAAGTCAAGATAAAATAATACTAATTTTTTAGTCTAAATACACCAATTTGAGACCAAAATAATATTTATTGTAGAATAACAAGTTGAATAAAGTCCAAAGCAAATATTGCTTGAACCAATCTTTGATATAGAAGTTTATTAAAATCAAAACATCTTTATATGTAAATTCAACTTTTAGCAAAAGAATTTTATATGAATTAGATTGTTGAAACAGTGAATCAAAGAAAGAGAAACCGAGTTGGTGATAGAGGCTTATTGAGGGCTTCAGCCCATTGATTTATAGCAGGGATATGATACACTTTGAGCTCTTTAGCTAAGACTTTCTCCCTGACAAAAAGATGTCAATTTCCATGTGCTTAGTCCAGAAATGAAGAACTGGATTATGAGTGATAGCTACTGCACTTTGGTTGTCACAGTAAATCTCTGGGGTCTGAAAAGGAACAGATAACTCTGTTAAAATAGTTTGAATCCATGTAACTTCAGTTGTGGCTTAAGCCAAGCTCTTATATTCAGCTTCAGTGGCAGATCAAGTCATAATTTGTTGTTTTTTGGACCACCATGGGACCAAATTAGGACCAAAATAAATCACTGCACCAGAGGTAGACCTTCTATCATCTGGATACGAGGCCCAATCAGCATCACACAAGGCTTTGATAGTAAAAGGCTAAGAGGAAGGAGCAACGTTGAAATGCAGACCATGACGAATAAAGCCTTTGAGGTAACTTAGAATGTGTTTAACAGCTGTCCAGTCTGAGTCCATAGGATGAGCCATGAACTGACAGACCTTGTTCACAGCATAGCTTAACTCAGGCCTTGTAATGGTTGTGTATTGGAGAGCTCCAACAACAGACCTATAGAGAGATGGATTACTGAAAAAATCCAAGTCAACTTTGGTTAACTTGCAATTAGCAGTCTTAGGGGAAGAAATAAATTGTGCTTCTGCCATTTTAGTTTTCTGAAGCAAATCTCTGATATATTTGCTTTGGGTTAGTAGAATAATCCCATCAGCCACTGATTTGATTTCTATGCCAAGAAAATAGTCAAGTTTTCCTAATTGTTTAAGAGAAAAATTGGAATCCAGCTTGGTGGTGAGTTGCTGAATTATAACATTGGAGTTACCAGTAATAATAATATCATCTACATAAACAAGAATGTAGATAATGTGTCCTTTGTCTTTATAAACAAAAAATGAAGGATCGCACTTGCTGACCACAAACCCAAGCTGTAAAAGTCCTTTGAGCCTTTCAAACCATTGTCTTGGGGCCTATTTAAGGCCATACAAATCCTTTTGTAGCTTGCAAACCAAGGTTTTATCTAAACTTTGGAAGCCTTGTGGCTGCTGCATGTGGATAGTCTCTTCAAGATGACCATTTAAAAAGGCATTGTTGACATCATGCTGGAACAAATTCCATTTATTAGTGAGAGAAAGAGTGATAATCAGTCTGATTGTAACAAGTTTTATAACAAGAGAAAATGTTTCATTAAAGTCACAACCAACAACTTGATGAAATCCTTTAGCCACTAACCTAGCCTTGAACCTGTTAACTGTTCCATCAGCATTCTCCTTAATTCTGAAGACTCACTTACAACCCACAACTTGCTTGTCTTTGGGAAGAGGAACAAGATCCCATGTTTTATAGTTGAGAAAAGCCTCATACTCTTGTTTCATAGCAGCAAACCAATGAGGGTCCATAAGCAGTAGGTAAAAAATTACTCTTAGAAGAAGGATAGAGTTGGATAAAGATGGAAAAGGATCGTTGTAAGGATATTTAAGCTCATTGAGGATAACATCTTTGGAAACATATAATTTTCCATTAGGAGAGAGACTTTAGGATTAATAGGGGAAATAAGCTAGTGTAATAAGAAGACTTAATAGAAAGGCCTTGGCCATTACCAATGTATATTTGGTTTGGCCCTTCAAATGGACCAAGCTGCTGGATGTTTTGAGACTCTCCAATTACGTGGAAGGATGCACCAGAATTAGGTATCCAAGTAGTAGAGTTAGGATCTTGATTTTTAGAAATAACCAGCATTGCACTAGGTTGGGATGACCTCCACCACGACCAAAGTCATTACCTCCACAACTGTAGCCACTGGCGCTATCAGAATCATAGCCTCCACAATTGTAGCAATCACCACAATTGAAGCCACCATGATTTCCAGAATAATTGGATTGATTTTGTGGATTGAAATTATTTGAAGATGAATTGTAAGAATTTGTAGATGAGTGTAACCTTGAGCAACAATAATCGAAGGTGAATCAGCAAAGCGCTTCTGAAACTTTTTAATGCGTGCCTCATGTTCAAGCAGCGGTGCCCTTACTTCTCCAATCTAAAGTAGTTCGAACTTACTTTCAATCACTGGATTGTACTCCTCTGGTAGGCCTTCAAGAACTGCGTCAAGGTGTTCACCTGGAAGAACAAGATCTCTTCATGTTGTGTTTTATATAAGGAGTAGGCATACACTAGGTCAATGTTTTAAGCTTAACTATGAATCCATGATTATGAATTTAAGCTTAATAAGTATTTGATTTGCGTTATAATTTTCTTTTCTTTTTTATTTATACTATGTTAGATGCATTTATTATGTATATATATATATATATTAATCTCGTAGAATCTTATGCTTCGAGTTACAATTCTATGCTTTATGATTCTGTGACACCTTTTAGATTCAGAGTAGAATCTCGAGTTTGACTTCCATGATCCAAACAACTTATTCCCACTCTCCAATTCTAACTGGGTGCGAATAGTTTATTCTTTTTTTGTGTGTGAAACTCATGTTTATGTTACTTGTAGGTCTGTGTTAAACATGAGAATGATTAGTAAGGAATGCTTAATTGTGCATAAGCAATATCAAGTAAATTTTCTAACACTTGATATATGATTGTAGGGGAGATACAAGGGGCATATCAAATAAAAGTCACTACAAGTGCTCTGGCCTTGTTGCTAACCAGTAGGCACAATGAATTGGCAAATATACATGTCCAGGGCTATCTGACTAAGGTGTTACTATTAATTATTTATTTTTTTGCTCTCTATTTTTCTTCGCCCGAGAGGGTGGGAGTGCTTTCTGAATTCCTTAACTTATTTGTCTCATGAAGTCTAGCAAGGGAATAACCACAAGGTCAAAAGCTAAATCAGCCCCAGATCAATGGGTAATGTTGCAACTTTCTACAAAGGTAATTCTTTTTTATCGTATATAGTGCCTTGTGGAAGACATATGATCATCTATAGAGCTTAGTTGTTTGGACATGTTTTGTTGTTGTCAAATGGTATTAAGAATTGAGTAGAGAGAATAATGAACCTTATTGATCATATATTTGAAAAATACAAAAAAATGATGATTTTCTGTTATAATAGATCTATATATTGGCCAGAGCCAGAGGATCATTACTGATAAGTGTCAGTTATAACTGACAAACAGAAGTGAAATTTAACTAATAAACTAAAAGAATCTAAGATCTAACAGAATAACAGAACTAAAACTAACATTGAGTGTATTTATTTCTTAAGTGAGGAGAGGATCTTACGGATATTTCTAGGGTACATAGAGTGCCAGAGAAGCTACTTAGTGCTGACTCAACACTGACTAAACTCAATAACTAACTTGAGACGCAAATTAGTTATAGAAGAAAAACTAGCCAACTACAGGTCTATTATTAGACAATGAACCTTTTAAACATATACACTTATACTCCCTCACAAACTCAGAGTTATTGATTTTTTATCAATAACTATAATTCTGAGTTTGTCTAGATAAACAAATCTAGTACTAGATAGTGGTTTAGTGAAAACATCTGCAATCTGATCTTGAGCAGGAACATGAGTGACTGCTAAGGAGCAATTCAAAACTTTCTCCTTGACAAAAAAGATATCAAGCTCCATGTGCTTGGTGTGAGAGTGAAGAACTGGACTGGATTATGAGAAAGAGCCACTGCACAAATTGTCACAGAAAATGGTGGGAGTAGTGTAGAGGATTTTTAACTCTCGAAGAAGCGACTGAATCCAGAGAAGTTCAGATTCAGTAGTAGCAAGGCTACGATACTCAGCCTCTGCACTTGATCGAGCCACTAAGGATTTCTTCTTGGATCACCAGGATATAAGATTGAGTCCAAAAAGTGCACATGATCCAAAAGTGGACCTTCTGTCATCAACATCAGAGGCCCAGTCTGCATCATAGGATGCAGAAAGACTGTAGGGAGTTGACTAAGATGCTGGCTGGAGATGTAACCCAAAAGAGATAATTCCTTTGAGATACCTTAAAATCCTTTTGACTGCCTTCCAGTGAGTCAGCAAAAGGTTGTGCCATAAACTGGCAAACTTTGTTAACACTGTAACCAATCTCAGGTCGACTGACAGTAATATACTGTACAGGCCCTTCAATGGACCTGTACAGAGCTGGATCTTCCATATTAACAGAATCTAAGAGAATGAGAATATGAGAAAACTAAAGTGAGCTGCCATTGTTGATTGTATTCAACCCAAACATAAATTGAGTGCAATACAGTTTATATAGCAATTGCGTAACTATAACTATAGTTTGACTAACAATATGAATAGAAGAAAAGAAAGAGTTACATAGAGCAAGTATACTCATATACCCCCTGCAAGCTCATGAGGGGTTGACATAATTCTTTTCAACCACTCTGAGATTTGACCTATGAGTAGTGAATTAGAAGGAGTAAGGGCCTTTATTAGGATGTCTGCTCTTTGATCAACAACTAGATCATGAACAACTTGAAGATGCTTGGCAATGACTTTTTCCCTAACAAAAGAATAAATCAAGCTCCATATGTTTGGTTCGAGAATGAATCACAGGGTTATGAGCAAGAGTAACAATGCTCATATTATCACAAAAATAATAGAAGTTGCATAAGGAATATGAAGCTTATACAATAGTGATTTGATCCATGTGACTTCTGTTGTAGCCAAGGCCAAACTATGATATTCAGCCTCTGTGCTGGACCTAGCAACCACAGATTGATTTTTAGACCACCATGAGACTAGATTGGAGCCAAAGAAAACTGTTGCTTCTGAAGCGGATCTTGTGTCATCTGGATCAGAATCCCAGTTAGCATGACAGTAAGCATGTAGAGAAAGTGAAGGTCTAGTAGAGGAAGGGCGAAAGCTTAAACCCAAATTAATAGTGCCTACCAAGTATCTTAGGATTCTCTTTACTGTTGTGCAATGTTGTTCAGTAGTATCAGACATAAATTGACAGACCTTGTTGACAGAAAAATTAATTTCAGGTCGAGTGACGGTAGCATACTGCAAAGCTCCCACAATAGATCTGTACAGGGTGGGATCAGAAAAGGACTCATACCCAGACTTGATTAACGTGCAGCCCTAACCATGGGAGAGGAGATGGAATTAGCTTCATCCATCTTGGTTTTAGTCAACAGGTCTCTTATATACTTGGACTGAGTAGGATTGTGACAATTATGCCATCAACATATACCAACATATAGTTCACAGCCCTGGATTCAGTTGTCGCAACCTACCCTTCGGCGGGAGGGCGACGCGTGACTCGCGGGATGCGTGTTCCACGAAAGGAATAGGCGCAGAGTCGCCACCAACGTTTATTTGAGGAAAACGTCGGAAAAACCGGAAAAGACGCGATCTACGAACTTTTAAGTGAAAAGGTTCGGGAGTTGTATTTACGCACGGGGAAGGTATTAGCACCCCACACGTCCGTCCCAAGGGACGACAGCCTTTAATCGAATGTGCAAACATGACCTTGATTTTTTATGTTCCCTTTTAAGTCCTTATATCCTTCATACCCTTTTTATATTTTTCTCTTTTTGTGGTCGACAAGGGTGTTTCCCTTTGCTCCTACGTATTCCTCAATTTGCGATGAGGAAATCAGACCTACGTAGTTCTTTCTTATCAAGTGATTCTTTCTTTTTACTTAAAAGGTGATCATTTTAAGGCGTTGGACCTTGAAAATGACCCATTTTACTTAGTAAGAAATTGAAATGATAAAATTCAAAACCTATTTTTATGGACGAGCTTGACTAGGCGAGTTGATTTTAGCCTTAGTTTCACTTTACTTATTAGTAAATTCAATTAAGAATGAGAAATCCCAAAGAGAAAACGTCCGATTGATTTTCCGCTTTATTTTACTAAAAGATTTTTTTTTATTATTATATTATTTTTTACCTCTTTTTTTGATTTCTAACGTGGTTACGGCACGACCGAACGGTCGGAATTTATTTTTACCGAAGTTAACGGATAATACAATTCAAACGTTCGGTGGAAATTTATTTTATTTTTAGGTTAAGCGAGAAATGACTTAAATAAAATGGCTTAAGCACATCAAAAGGGGGTATAAAAAGTAAATGAAATGAGAATAGAAATACACAAAACACAATGTGGACCACCATGGGTACATAGAATGAATCGAAAAACTTGGTTCGACGTACTTACCCGTTGAAGATCGAAGAACGATGAAGAACGAATGAAGAACGTCGAAGAACGGTCGAAACCTTTGCGAAATTCTTCACGGAAAACGTTATGGAAACATTTCGGAAGCGCCTCGGCTTAGATTTTCTTCACGGAAACAATTTTTCCAAGCAAATTCGAAAGAGAGAGAAGTGCCTAAGGGGCTGAACCCTTTTCCTTCTCACTTCCTCCCCTATTTATAGCAAAATAGGGGAGATGCTTGCCGCCCAGCTCGCTCAGGCGAGCCAGGTTGCTTCCTTCAGAAGCAACAGCCTTCTGGAGGGCCCAAGTGGGCCTGGGTGCTATTTGCACCCCCATTTTTACTAAGTACACCCCCCCTCTGCTTTTTTTTGGTGATTCTTTTTTCGTAAAGTTACGGAAACTTACGAATTTCGTAACGATACTTGTTTTCTTTTCGTAATGTTACGGAACCTTGCGGATTACATAATCATCCCCTTTTTGACTTACGGAATGTTACGGAACCTCACTTAATTATGCAACGATGCTTCCATTTGATTTTCGGTGTGTCACGGAAACTTACGGATTGTGCATCAATATTTTTTTGGTTTTCCGGCATGTCCTGGAATTTCACAAATTGCCTAATGATGGGTGCCAAGCACCTCACAAGGACAAAAAAAAAGTCGTATGTCATCAAGCAAAGGTCCCCGGACGAAATTAGGGTATGACAGTTGCCCCTATTTACTTGTCTTTTATTGGAGATAAAAGGAAAGTAAAGATAAGACACTAATTTCGTTCCTCTCGATTTGACGAGAGTCGCGGGTGACCATAAAATCTCCACATGCAAATGACTTGTTGTTCCCGGGGGAACAAAAGGTGCAGAAGACGATGTCAGTCTCTGCATGCTATCAAGCGTTCTGTCTTACAGATAGCAAAAGAATGTTTATACGGATAACCACTCGGGTATTTCCGCCCGTCAACGTGACTCAAAAGTCAGTATGACAGATCTTGTGAGTGCGGAAGATAATGTAAATCTTCGCGTGTCATCGGGCCTGCCGCCTCTGGATGACAAAAGGGTGCAGAATGACCAAATTTTGTCTCTGCGCGCCATCGGACACGACTGTGTCTGAATGGCAAAGGGGTGCGGAATGACCAAATTTTGTCTCCGCGTGTCATCGGGCCCGCCGCCTCTGGATGACAAAGGGTGCAAAATGACCAAATTTTGTCTCTGCGTACCATCGGACACGACTGTGTCTGAATGGCAAAGGGGTGCGGAATGACCAAATTTTGTCTCCGCGTGTCATCGGGCCCGCCGCCTCTGGATGACAAAGGGTGCAGAATGACCAATTTTTGTCTCTGCGTGCCATCGGACACGACTGTGTCTGAATGGCAAAGGGGTGCGGAATGACCAAATTTTGTCTCCGCGTGTCATCGGGCCCGCCGCCTCTGGATGACAAAGGGTGCAGAATGACCAATTTTTGTCTCTGCGCGCCATCGGACACGGCTGTGTCTGAATGGCAAAGGGGTGCGGAATGACCAAATTTTGTCTCCGCGTGTCATCGGGCCCGCCGCCTCTGGATGACAAAGGGTGCAGAATGACCAATTTTTGTCTCTATGCGCCATCGGACACGGCTGTGTCTGAATGGCAAAGGGGTGCGGAATGACCAAATTTTGTCTCCGCATGTCACATGACCTCAGGGTCAGTATGACAGATTGTGGGGCGGCCGACAAGAGCAAGGCTCTTGCTCCTGCGTATCCTCCAATGAGGAACTCAGACCTACGTAGTTCTAGATAACTTGTGAGACTTGAAAAAGTCTCCACCGGAAGATGCTGACATCTCCGGAAAGGGCGTAGATGACCACATTGGCCTCTGCTCATCAATCACACTTGGGGTCACTGAATGACGAGGTGCGGATAACCGTAAGGTGTCTCCGCGGGTTACCAGATCTGGGGTCATGGTAACAAAAAGCGGTGTGGTCGACAAAAGCAAGGCTTTTGCTCCTACGTATCCTCCAATGAGGAACTCAGACCTACGTAGTTCTGGATAACTTGTGAGACTTGAAAAAGTCTCGGTGTTTTCTTCACTAAAAATGCAAACATGCTTTAGTAAAGAGACAAATATTCCAACTGATTAGAGCAACATATGCTTTTTTCGAGTGAAAAGAACAATGCGTTTACCGGGGAAGGAGAGTATGTTGATGAAATCCCCCATAACCATAAATGAGATTTTGGATGTTAGTATTTCGTTTCTAAATGACCATTTAGAGGAAACACTGGGTTCGACAAAAATAGAAGAAATCCACTCAAAGTGTATCAATCTCGCACAGGTAAGTGTTTTATCCTAATTCCGAACCATAGATATGTCATGACTTAACTTTGCAATTTATTTCCTATCAAATCAAAAATTACATGTGTGATCATGGATCAATAGGACTTCCCTTGGGAATGGGTTCTTTTGATGGGTTTTTCGGCTTTTGTGTGTTTTTGGCTTTTGATTTTTTTGTTGGCTTTTTCCTTTTCTGTTTTTGTTTAGTGCGGGGCGAAAAAGTCGCTAGCGCACAAGATTTTGGTTGGCAATTAAAGGGGGAAGACCATTTTAGGTCGTGGTTTCCTTTCCTTCTTTTTGTTCATTTGGTGACAATTCTGTATTGTTCAGATATTGTTCGGTCCAAAGACCTTTCTGCATATTTCTTCTGTTTTCTTTGATCGGGGACTTTCTTCCCTTTCTTTTTTTCTTTTTTTCTTTCTCCCATTCTTTGATTGGGAATTTTCTTTCTTTTCTTTTTGCTTTTCTCCCACTCTTTGATTGGAAATTTTCCTTCTTTCCCTTTTCTTGCTTCCGAGGGTAAGGATTATGGTGAGTCAGGATTTCGGCTCAAGACTTGTAGAATGGCTAGACATGATACATGTCAGGGTTTGGTTTGGTTCAAGGATAAAAGGTATGCCCCACATTATTTCCATGACACAAATGCAAAAATGATGATTTGGAAATTTTATGCAAAACTCGTCATGCATGCACCTATGTGGACGCTCAAGTGTCAAATTTTTATGGTCATGTGATGCTAGGGCTCAGGATTCGTTTCCTCTATTTTAGTCAACCCAATGTTTCCAAAATATGTTCTTTTATCCATTTGTGCATTCATCCGAGTCCATTTTGGGCGTCCGGGAAAATTTTCACAGCGTTCACCCTTCAGGTGTACACACATTTTTTTTCCAAAAACTAGCTATGATCAGCGAATTTTTCTTTAAAGAAAAGTTGGAAGTCATCTCTTTTCAAAAGCATGTTGGTTTTTCAGCTAGACAACTTATTTTTCTTTTTTCTTTCTTCCTTTTTTATCATTTGTTTATTTCTTTTTCTTGTTTGTTTTTTTTTCATGAGGTATTTTGCTACCTAAACATGTGTATATTTTTGTGAGGTATTTTTGCTATATACACGCATATCCAAGGTATCTTGCTACCTAAGCATACATATATATGTTTTGTAAGGTATTTTTGCTATATACATGCATATCCAAGGTATCTTTCTACCTAAACATACATATATATATTTTGTGAAGTATTTTTTGTTTACATACATGCATATCTAAGGTATCTTCACTACCTAAACATACATATATATATTTTGTGAGGTATGACTACCTTCCGAGCTTGCGCTTGTTTTATTTAAATTCCCAGGATCATGAGCAACTAGGTGCGTCCTACTATAAAAAGTGATCAAATAACAAGCATAGATTCAAAAGGTACTAGGTTGCCTCCTAGTAGCGCTTCTTTAACGTCTTGAGCTGGACGCCTTACGACTTGTCGGTCACTGACCTAGTACTTTGCTTACCTTTGGCTTCGGACTTGGTCGCCTATGGGTCGGCCATGTGTCGTAGGCAACGCTCTAACCTTTTTATGGATGAGCTGAGGTGAACTCTAGAGGTGGTGGCGATGTGTCTATTGCCCGCTACCGGTCATCCCAATGCTGCTGTGGTGTTTCGCCCTGCGCCTGCCTGGGGGCACAGTACTTCTTGATGAAAGCTCGATTGGTACGGGGCCTAATGACCTTGTTGGGGCGACGGGCACTCCGTAGAACTGACAGAGGCCCGTAATCAGAGCTGGAAACCCCAAGACCCTATCGGACTTCTTTGGGTCCACCGGGTGTCCTGCGGGCGCGATCCCTGCAAACAATAGATGACATCAGAAATCAGTTTGGACCATATGCATACTTACCTATGTCGGGATGGCATGACCTTGCTGGGGGGGTACGGGCACCCTGTAGGACTGATAGAGGCCCGTAACCAGAGCTGGAAATCCCAGGGCCCTGTTGGACTTCTTCAGGTCCATTGGGTGTCTTTGTGGGTGCGATCCCTACAAACAATACATGGTATCAGAAATCAGTTGAACCATATGCATACTTACCCATGTCGGGACGACACAGACCAACTGATACTTTTGCATGGGGAGATTGGCATTGCGGTCGCTGGGCAAAATGTTGCTAAGTAGCAATGTCATCTATATCTGTGTAAGAGTGTGTCATACCCTAATTTTGTCCGGGGACCTTTGCTTGATGACATGCGACTTTTCTTTGGTCCTTGCAAGGTGCTTGGCACCCATCATTAGGCAATTTGTGAAATTCCAGGACATGCCGGAAAACCAAAAAAATATTGATGCACAATCCGTAAGTTTCTGTGACACACCGGAAATCAAATGGAAGCATCGTTGCTTAATTAAGTGAGGTTCCGTAACATTCCGTAAGTCAAAAAGGGGATGATTATGTAATCCGCAAGGTTCCGTAACATTACGGAAAGAAAACAAGTATCGTTACGAAATTCGTAAGTTTCCGTAACTTTACGAAACAAGAATCACAAAAAAAAAGCAGAGAGGGGTGTACTTAGTAAAAATAGGGGTGCAAATAGCACCCAGGCCCACTTGGGCCCTCCAGAAGGCTGTTGCTTCTGGAGGAAGCAACCCTGCTCGCCTGGGCGAGCTGGGCGGCAAGCATCTCCCCTATTTTGCTATAAATATGGGAGGAAGTGAAGAAGAAAAGGGTTCAGCCCCTTAGGCACTTCTCTCTCTTTCGAATTTGCTTGGAAAAATTGTTTCCGTGAAGAAAATCTAAGCCGAGGCGCTTCCGAAACGTTTCCGTAACGTTTTCCGTGAGGAATTTCGCAAAGGTTTCAACCGTTCTTCGACGTTCTTCATTCGTTCTTCATCGTTCTTCGATCTTCAACGGGTAAGTACCTTGAACCAAGCTTTTCGATTCATTCTATGTACCCATGGTGGTCCACATTGTGTTTCGTGTATTTTTATTCTCATTTCATTTACTTTTTATACCCCCTTTTGACGTGCTTAAGCCATTTTACTTAAGTCATTTCTCGCTTAACTTAAAAATAAAATAAATTTCCACCGAATGTTTGAATTCTATTATCCGTTAACTTCGGTTAAAATAAATTCCGACCGTTCGGTCGTGCCGTAATCACATTGGAAATCAAAAAGAGGTAAAAAATAATATAATAAAAAAAAAACATCTTTTAGTAAAATAAAGCGGAAAATCAATCGGACATTTTTCTCTTTGGGATTTCTCATTCTTAATTGAATTGACTAATAACTAAGGTGAAACTAAGGCTAAAATCAACTCGCCTAGTCAAGCTTGTCCACAAAAATAGGTTGTTGAAGTTTGTCATTTCAATTTCTCACTAAGTAAAATGGATCATTTTCAAGGTCCAACGCCTTAAAATGATCACCTCTTAAGAAAGAACTACGTAGGTCTGATTTCCTCATCGCAAATTGAGGAATACGTAGGAGCAAAGGGAAACACCCTTGTCGACCACAAAAAAGGAGAAAATATAAAAAGGGTATAAAGGATATAAGGACATAAAAGGGAACATAAAAATCAAAGTCATGTTTGCACATTCGATTAAAGGTTGCCGTCCCTTGGGACGGACGTGTGGGGTGCTAATACCTTCCCCGTGCGTAAATACAACTCCCGAACCTTTCACTTAAAAGTTCGTAGATCGCGTCTTTTCCGGTTTTTCCGACGTTTTCCTCAAATAAACGTTGGTGGCGACTCTGCGCGTATTCCTTTCGTGGAACACGCATCCCGCGAGTCACGCGTCGCCCTCCCGCAGAAGGGTAGGTTGCAACAGTTGGCGACTCCACTGGGGACTGTTTTTAGAGAGTTAGGCCATTTAATCTTGTGCAATGTTTTACCGTGACTTATCCCTTTGTTGGTTTCGCTTCATTATGTTCTTGTGTATATAAACTCTTTGTTGCTTTTAGTGCGTTTTAAAATGCATGCATGAGGTAAATATTTATTCATTTGATGCACACAAACACCAACACTATTTGCACACACTGTGAGTGAAAAAGGGCCCTATACCCGGGTTCATGGGAACATAAGGAGCGAAGGTGAATCTGTGATCATGCTAGGTCTCCGACTTGCTTGATTATAGTGAACCCTCATCTAGAGCTTTTCTCTTTGAAAACTTATTGTTGCTAGTAGTCCCTACTGCTGCAATATGTTCTTCGAAGAGAATGATACCTCTAGAAACTATCAAAAGAGATATGACTACCTTGGGGGTTATCACTAAATGCCTAGTTAGTTCTCTCCCTTATAGGTCCCTTAAATAGGGGCACGGAGCAAACACGTTGCGTGCCATTTTTCACAACTGCCATGCATAAGTATCATATACCCCTTTTGCTTATGTTCAGTGAATATTGTCATACTATGTACATTCCCGTATTGCGTCTTTTGCATATGCATCGCATATGGGTTCTGTCTTGATCCCCTCTGTAAACAAACCAAGGAGGGTCCGTGTCGCCTTCTTAAAAACGTATGTTGGGGCGCTTTGCTACCCCTAGACGTTGTATCTAAGAAGGAGACAATTCCTCGGGCCCCCGCATTCCTAGATTGCATCTGTATCATATGCATTCCATCATGCATTCATCCATCTCACCCATGAGATATCGGAGTTTTGATTTGCACCAGCTTTTGTCTCACTTTAGTAAGCATGGGAACAAATCAAACCGGCAAGAGGTTCTACCAAGTCAAGGTTAAAAGCCTAGATACCACCAGCATCAAGGAATTAGGGCGGCTGATGAAACCTCTCCAAATGCAAGCCTTCCGCAAGACTTACGGAAAGATCTTAGAGTTGACCATAGCAGAGGTGTCCATAGAAGCCATTGCATCACTCACCCAATACTACGACCAGCCTTTGAGGTGCTTCACATTCGGAGACTTCCAATTAGTACCAACCATTGAAGAATTTGAGGAAATTCTAGGATGTCCTCTCGGGGGAAGAAAACCATATCTTTCATCCGGGTGTCTCCCCTCTTTGAGCAGAATTGCAATTGTGGTCAAGGATTCAGCAAGAGGTTTGGACCGCATAAAACAGACTCGGAATGGCATAGCGGGCCTACCACGGGGGTACCTAGAAGACAAGGCGAGGGGTATGGCCAATCAAGGAGATTGGGTCCCGTTTATGGATGTGTTAGCTTTGCTAATTTTTGGGGTCGTCCTCTTTCCAAACGTGGATGGTTTGGTGGACCTAGCAGCAATCGACGCTTTCCTTGCATACCACCATAGCAAGGAAAGTCCGGTGGTAGCTGTCTTGGCAGATCTATTTGACACATTTGACCGAAGGTGCGAAAAGAGTAGCGCACGGATCATCTGTTGCTTGCCCGCCCTCTGTGTTTGGTTGGTTTCGCACTTGTTCCAACAAGACACAAGGCATCCATGTCCGCTCCTGAGCCATCGCTCGTGCACTGAAAAGAAGAGAATAGATTGGGACCAGCTTTTGGCTGGGATAGGAGGTAGAACAATCAGTTGGTTCCCCCGATGGAAGGAAGGAAAAGAAGGAGTCCTTTTCTCATGTGGAGGATACCCAAACATTCCGCTGGTAGGAATGAGGGGTTGTATTAACTACAATCCCGCGCTCGCTATAAGACAACTAGGGTACCCCATGAGGGGAGCACCGACGGAAGAAAGCATGTCTCCTTTGCTTGTAAGAGATTTCGGCGCACAAAATTTCAAGGCTATACAAAGAGTCCACAAGGCATGGGAAACCCCGTTAAGGAAAGATCAAGATCTTAGGGGCATTCGTAATGGCATCATTGGTGGATACCACGAATGGCTGAAAGTTCATATACGAGGTTTAGATTGGCTCGCCAAGTTAAAAGTCGTCAGCGAAGAGAGTCTTGAAGCACCGGAAGAGGACGAAGAAGTCCAAGCTCTCAAAAGCGAGTTAGGAAAGGCGAAACTTGCCAAGGAGAAGTTCAAGTTGGCCGCTACACACATTCAGAAGGAGTGTGCCGGGTTACGGGAAGAGAATGCAATTACCGCGAGAGCCCTTGAACAAGAGACCAAGAGGGATCGCAAGGAAGAGTATGGCCGGAATAAATTTCGTGGAGCTCTATGGGATAGCAATAGTGAACTCAAGCTGCGAAGGGAAGAGAGGGACCCGTCGCAAGCACATAGCATGGTTCTAAAGAGGAGTTAGTTGCTTGTTCAAGGTCCAAAAGAAGCTTGTCTCAGCGTTTATGCGAGACGGAGATCAACATGCTAGCTATCATCGCCAAGTACCAAGAAGAGTTAGGTCTAGCCACGGCCCACGAACATAGAATCACGGACGAGTATGCTCAAGTATACGCGGAAAAAGAGGCTAGAGGAAGGGTGATCGACTCTTTACACCAAGAGGCAACCATGTGGATGGATCGGTTTGCTCTTACCTTGAACGGGAGTCAAGAACTTCCTCGCTTGTTAGCCAAGGCCAAGGCGATGGCGGACACCTACTCCGCCCCCAAAGAGATTCATGGGCTTCTCGGCTATTGTCAGCATATGATAGACTTAATGGCCCACATAATTAGAAATCGTTAGGAAACTTGTATGGTCTCTCAGACCTTGACTAGATACGACTTTCTTTTTGAAATAAAATGAGTTGGTCCCATGTTTCTACTCCAAAAGCTTGTGCAAATCAAATCACTCCTACATTTCATCTCTAGCATGCATTTTCTTTCTTTCTTTACCCACTCCTCACGTTTGGTTTTTTAGGGAAAAACACCATAACTAAACGCGCCACAAGGCATCCCTATCGCACCAGATCCAAATCTAGAACGATGGGTGATCAAGAGGAGACACAGGAACAGATGAAAGCCGACATGTCGGCTTTGAAAGAACAAATGGCCTCCATGATGGAGGCCATGTTAGGTATGAGGCAGCTCATGGAGAAGAACGCGGCCACCGCTGCCGCTGTCAGTTCGGCTGCCGAAGCAGACCCGACTCTCTTGGCAACTGCGCACCATCCTCCCTCAAACATAGTAGGACGGGGAAGGGACACACTGGGGCACGATGGCAGCCCTCACCTGACCGAGCGGCTTACCCTTATGGATTGCCGCCCAACTACTCACCACCGGTCTTGCAAGACGATGCGGGCCATATTGCTTCTCCCGTCCTTGAAAGAGAGCCCCCTCAACAGCCCGAAGAAGTCCACAAAGACCCTCAAGACTATGCTCGAAGGGATGTCGAGTTCTATCCCCCGATCCCCGAAGGGCCGGCACCCAGCACGTTGCCTCAGCCCAACATCGCAACACAACCAATAGTCTTGTCCACGGAAGGACCGTCCCCGGCGACTGAAGAAAGGAGGAAGCTCGATCTCCTTGAGGAAAGATTGAGGGCCGTGGAAGGATTTGGGGACTATCCGTTCGCAGACATGACGGATCTTTGCTTAGTACCCGATGTTGTTATTCCCCCGAAGTTCAAAGTGCCGGACTTCGACAAGTATAAAGGGACGACTTGTCCCAAAAACCATCTCAAGATGTACTGCCGTAAGATGGGCGCCCACTCTAAGGACGAGAAGCTATTAATACACTTCTTTCAAGATAGCTTGGCCGGAGCCGCGGTAGTGTGGTACACTAATTTGGAAGCTTCCCGTATCCGTACTTGGAAGGATCTGATTACTGCCTTCCTAAGGCAATATCAGTACAATTCTGATATGGCTCCCGACCGCACTCAACTGCAGAATATGTTCAAGAAAGAGGGTGAAACCTTTAAAGAATATGCGCAGCGGTGGAGAGATTTGGCGGCACAAGTAGCTCCTCCCATGGTTGAGAGAGAGATGATCACCATGATGGTAGACGCTCTACCAGTGTTCTACTATGAGAAGCTAGTAGGTTACATGCCGTCCAGCTTTGCGGATCTAGTATTCGCCGGGGAAAGAATCGAGGTAGGATTGAAAAGAGGAAAGTTTGATTACGTTTCCTCCACGAGTGCGAATGCCAAAAGAATCGGGGCAACAAGGGCAAAAAGGAAGGAAGGAGATGCCCATGCCGTCTCTTCAACACCCGCGTGGGTCAAACCCCAGCAAACGCCTCATGGTACCCATCAGTACGCGCAACATCACCCGAGCTTCTCGGCTCATACCGGGAATGCCTCTAGCTCAACACCCGTGCAGCCTAAGGCACCCACCCAAAGGGAAGCTCCCCAAGTTCCAACTCCGAACACGACTCGCCCGGCCGGTAATTCCAACACGACAAGGAACTTCCCTCTGAGGCCATTTCAAGAATTCACCCCACTCCCAATGACGTACGAAGACCTCTTGCCATCCCTCATCACCAATCATTTGGCCGTGGTAACTCCCGGAAGGGTCCTCCAACCCCCTTTCCCAAAGTGGTATGACCCTAATGCAACTTGCAAGTACCATGGGGGTGTCCCGGGACATTCCGTTGAAAAATGCTTGGCCCTTAAATACAAGGTCCAACATTTGATGGATGCTGGATGGCTAACCTTCCAAGAGGATCGGCCCAATGTGAGAACCAACCCACTCGCCAATCATGGAGGGGGAGCAATTAACGCCGTTGAGTCCGATAGACCGCGCAAGTCTAAACCTTTAAGGGATGTGGCAACCTCTAGGAGGTTTATCTTCGAGGCCCTACAAAAGGGAGGTGTGATTCCCCATAGTGGGTGTAAGGAGGATTCTTGTTTGCTACATTCCGGCGAGCTGCATGACATGGAGACATGTTTGGGGGTAGAGGAGTTGTTACAGCGGATGATAGATCAAGGTCGACTGGAAGTCGGCAGTGAAGGAGAAGAAGAGCAGCATATATGCATGCAGTCCACGGATGGTAGCAGTGTTGCGAAGCCCAAACCCTTGGTGATATACTTCACTAAAAGCGCAGCTTCGCAAAAGCTCGGACACCCCTTAGCAGCTAAACCTGTTCCTTTCCCATACCAAAGTAGCCACGCAGTACCATGGAGGTATACACCTCCGAGGGAGAAGGAAGAAGAAGCCACCGACGTCAGCTCGTTGTCAGCTAAAGTAAAAAATATCACGGGACTGAGTGGTGTGACCCGTAGTGGTCGTGTGTTCGCGCCTCCGGACCTACCAGTCCAACCCGCGGACGTCAAGGGAAAAGGAAAAGTGGTGGAGGAACAAGATGGCGAAGCACCCCACGCTTCGAATAAAGATATTCCGGCAAAGGGCCTCCCGGAGAAAAAGGATGGTAAAAAGGAGGTGTCGCTAGAGGAAGCCAGCGAGTTCCTCCGTATAATTCAGCAGAGCGAATTCAAGGTTATCGAACAGCTCAACAAAACCCCGGCCAGGGTCTCGCTGTTGGAGTTACTTATGAGCTCCGAGCCTCATCGGGCTCTGCTAGTAAAAGTTCTGAACGAGGCCCATGTGGCCCAAGATATCTCGGTAGAAGGTTTCGGAGGGTTGGTCAACAATATCACTGCCAACAACTATCTTGCCTTCGCCGAAGAAGAAATCCCCGCCGAGGGGAGAGGGCATAATAAGGCTTTACACGTATCAGTCAAGTGTATGGATCATATCGTAGCCAAGGTGCTCATCGATAATGGTTCCAGTTTAAACGTGATGCCTAAGAGCACTTTGGGGAAATTATCATTCAATGCTTCCCACTTAAAGCCGAGTTCAATGGTGGTTCGTGCCTTCGACGGCACTCGCCGAGAGGTTAGGGGAGAGATCGATCTCCCAGTACAAATAGGCCCTCACACCTGTCAAGTCACCTTCCAAATAATGGATATTAACCCCCTCTACAGCTGTCTGTTGGGGCGCCCGTGGATCCACTCAGTGGGAGTTGTGCCCTCTACACTCCACCAAAAGTTGAAATTCGTAGTGGAGGGGCACTTGGTTATCGTGTCAGGCAAGGAAGACATCTTGGTGAGCTGCCCATCCTCTATGCCTTATGTGGAAGCCGCAGAAGAATCGTTAGAAACCGCTTTCCAGTCTTTTGAGGTGGTCAGCATTTCCTCCGTGGACTCCTTCTTTGGGCAGCCTTGTCTGTCCGATGCAGCAGTAATGATGGCCCGAGTTATGTTAGGGAACGGTTACGAACCCGGAATGGGTTTAGGCAAGGACAACGGCGGCATAACTAGCCTGATAAACGCCAAAGGAAATCGTGGGAAGTATGGTTTAGGCTATAAGCCCACTCAGGCGGATATGAACAGAAGCATCGCGGGAAGGAAGAGCAGTGGTCAAAGCTCGCGTTGGAGACAAGAAAGTGAAGGAAGCCCGCCCGGCCACATAAGTAGAAGCTTTATAAGCGCGGGTCTGGGAGACAAAGGTCAAGTGGTCGCGATATGCGAGGATGATGTTCCGAGTACATTGGATTTGGTACGACCATGCCCTCCTGATTTCCAGCTGGGAAATTGGCGAGTGGAGGAACGCCCCGGCATTTACGCAACGAGCATAATGTAAACCTTTACGGTTTTAAAAGCTCTATAGTTAGGCCTAGGCTTTAGAGTTTTTCCTTTTGTTAAGGCTTTGTGTCTCTTGTTTTTGAATTTATAATACAAGGATCTTTCTTCATCTGTTCCTACGTCTCTACCCATTCTCATTCATTTGCATGTTTACTTCTTTTTCTGAAACGGCAGATCCGATGACGAGTCCCCCGAAGGTACTAATACCTGGGACCCGCTTATGAACTTCGAGCAAGAAATGAGTCAAACGGAAGATGAAGGAAACGAGGATGTGGGACTTCCCCCAGAATTAGAAAGAATGGTCGCCCGTGAGGACCAAGAAATGGGACCTCATCAAGAAGAAACAGAGCTGGTAGACTTAGGAGTTGGCAGTGGAAAAAGGGAAGTAAAGATAGGTACAGGTATTACCGCACCTATCCGTGAAGAATTAATAATCCTGCTAAAAGACTACCAAGACATCTTTGCTTGGTCATACCAAGATATGCCCGGTTTTAGTTCTGACATTGTACAACACCGATTACCTCTAAATCCCGAGTGTTCCCCGGTAAAGCAGAAACTGAGAAGGATGAAGCCCGAAACATCCTTAAAGATAAAAGAAGAAGTGAAGAAGCAATTTGACGCTGGATTTCTGGCCGTCGCTCGGTATCCAGAATGGGTTGCCAACATCGTACCGGTCCCTAAGAAAGATGGGAAAGTATGAATGTGTGTGGATTATCGGGACCTGAATCGAGCCAGTCCCAAGGACAATTTTCCTTTACCACACATCGATATCCTCGTAGATAACACAGCCAATTTCGCTTTATTTTCCTTCATGGACGGTTTCTCCGGTTACAATCAGATAAAGATGGCGCCCAAGGATATGGAAAAGACTACTTTCGTCACCCTGTGGGGGACGTTCTGTTACAAGGTGATGTCCTTTGGACTCAAGAATGCCGGGGCAACTTATCAACGGGCCATGGTAGCTTTGTTCCATGATATGATGCATCAAGAGATCGAGGTCTATGTGGACGACATAATTGCTAAATCTAAATCTGAGGAAGAACACCTTGTCAACCTGCGGAAGTTGTTTGAAAGGCTTAAGAAATATCAATTAAGGTTGAACCCCGCTAAGTGTACCTTCGGGGTCAAATCAGGGAAATTACTTGGTTTCATTGTAAGCCAGAAAGGGATAGAGGTAGACCCCGAAAAGGTGAAGGCTATCCTTGAGATGCCAGAACCCCGTACAGAGAGGCAAGTCCGAGGTTTCCTAGGACGCTTGAATTATATTGCCAGATTCATATCGCATTTCACCGCCATTTGTGAGCCGTTGTTCAAGCTCTTACGCAAAAACCAAACTGATCGCTGGAATGAGGATTGCCAAGAAGCTTTTGGAAGGATCAAGAAGTGCCTTATGAATCCTCCCGTGCTTATGCCACCAGTACCTGGAAGGCCTCTCATTTTGTACATGACAATCTTGGACGAGTCAATGGGGTGTATGCTGGGGCAACATGACGAATCCGGAAAGAAAGAGCGCGCTGTTTACTACCTGAGTAAGAAGTTCACGACCTGTGAAATGAATTACTCGTTGCTCGAAAGAACGTGTTGTGCTTTAGTATGGGCATCCCATCGCCTAAGGCAGTACATGCTGAGCCATACTACCTGGTTGATATCCAAGATGGACCCAGTTAAGTACATCTTTGAAAAGCCAGCTCTCACGGGACGAATCGCCCGGTGGCAAGTCCTGCTATCCGAGTTTGATATAGTCTACGTCACCCAAAAGGCGATAAAAGGAAGCGCCTTAGCAGATTATTTGGCTCAACAGCCTCTTAATGACTATCAGCCCATGCATCCTGAATTCCCAGATGAGGACATCATGGCCTTGTTTGAGGAAAAATTGGACGAAGATCGGGATAAATGGACCGTATGGTTTGACGGAGCGTCAAACATTCTAGGTCATGGCGTTGGGGCAGTATTGGTCTCTCCGGACAATCAATGTGTACCCTTCACAGCCAGGCTAGGATTCGACTGCACCAACAACATGGCCGAATATGAAGCATGTGCCCTAGCCGTCCAGGCAGCGATTGACTCCAATGTCAAACTACTCAAGGTGTACGGCGACTCGGCATTGGTAATCCATCAGCTGAGAGGGGAATGGGAAACTAGAGATCCCAAGCTGATACCCTACAAAGCCTATATCAAGGAATTGGCTAAGACCTTTGATCCTTGAACCAAACCAAACCCTGACATGTATCATGTCTAGCCATTCTACAAGCCTTGAGCCAAAATCCTAACTCACCATAAACCTTGACCCAGGGTGAGAATGTCAATCCTTACCCTCGAAAGCAAAAAAGAAGAGAAGGAAAATTTCCAATCAAAGAGAAAGAAAAAAGAGGAAAGGAAATTCCCAATCAAAGAGTGGGAGAAAGAAAAAAGAAAAGAAAGAAAATTCCCAACCAAAGAATGGAAGAAAGTAAAAAAAGAAGAAAGCTCCTGGTCAAAGAAACCAAAAGAAATGTGCAGAGAGGTCTTTGGACCAGACAATATCTGAACAATACAGAATTGTCACCAAATGAACAAAAAGAAGGAAAGGAAACCACGACCTAAAATGGTCTTCCCCCTTTAAATTGCCAACCAAAATCTTGTGCGCTAGCGACTTTTTCGCCCCGCACTAAACAAAAACAGAAAAGGAAAAAGCCAACCAAAAATCAAAAGCCAAAAACACACAAAAGCCGAAAAGCCCATCAAAAGAACCCATTCCCAAGGGAAGTCCTATTGATTCATGATCACGCGTGTAATTTTTTGATTTGATAGGAAACAATTTGCAAAATCGAGTCATGACATATCTATGGTTCGGAATTAGGATGAAACACTTACCTGTGCGAGATTGATACACTTTGAGTGATTTTCTTCTATTTTTGTCGAACCCAGTGTTTCCTCTAAATGGTCATTTAGAAACGAAATGTTGACATCCAAAATCTCATTTATGGTTATGGGGGGGTTTCATCAGCAGACTCTCCTTCCCCGGTAAACGCATTGTTTTTCACTCAAAAAAGCATATATTGCTCTAATCAGTTGGAATATTTATCTCTTTACTAAAGCATGTTTTCATTTTAGTGAAGAAAACACCGAGACTTTTTCAAGTCTCACAAGTTATCCAGAACTACGTAGGTCTGAGTTCCTCATTGGAGGATACGTAGGAGCAAGAGCACCGCTTTCTGTTACCATGACCCAAGATCTGGTAACCCGCGGAGACACCTTACGGTTATCCGCACCTCGTCATTCAGTGACCCCAAGTGTGATTGATGAGCAGAGGCCAATGTGGTCATCTGCGCCCTTTCCGGAGATGTCAGCATCTTCCGGTGGAGACTTTTTCAAGTCTCACAAGTTATCTAGAACTACGTAGGTCTGAGTTCCTCATTGGAGGATACATAGGAGCAAGAGCATTGCTTTTGTCGGCCACCCCACAAGATCTGTCATATTGACCCTGAGGTCATGTGACATGTGGAGACAAAATTTGGTCATTCCGCACCCCTTTGCCATTTAGACACAGCCGTGTCCGATGGCGCGCAGAGACAAAAATTGGTCATTCTGCACCCTTTGTCATCCAGAGGCGGCGGGCCCGATGACACGCGGAGACAAAATTTGGTCATTCCGCACCCCTTTGCCATTCAGACACAGCCGTGTCCGATGGCGCGCAGAGACAAAAATTGGTCATTCTGCACCCTTTGTCATCCAGAGGCGGCGGGCCCGATGACACGCGGAGACAAAATTTGGTCATTCCGCACCCCTTTGCCATTCAGACACAGTCGTGTCCGATGGCACGCAGAGACAAAATTGGTCATTCTGCACCCTTTGTCATCCAGAGGCAGCGGGCCCGATGACATGCGGAGACAAAATTTGGTCATTCCGCACCCCTTTGCCATTCAGACACAGTCGTGTCCGATGGCACGCAGAGACAAAAATTGGTCATTCTGCACCCTTTTGTCATCTAGAGGCGGCGGGCCTGATGACACGCGGAGACAAAATTTGGTCATTCCGCACCCCTTTGCCATTCAGACAAAGCCGTGTCCGATGGCGCGCAGAGACAAAAATTGGTCTTTCTGCACCCTTTTTCATCCAGAGGCGACGGGCCCGATGACACGCGGAGACAAAATTTGGTCATTCCGCACCCCTTTTCCATTCAGACACAGTCGTGTCCGATGACACGCAGAGACAAAATTTGGTCATTCTGCACCCTTTGTCATCCAGAGGCGGCGGGCCCGATGACATGCGGAGACAAAATTTGGTCATTCCGCACCCCTTTGCCATTCAGACACAGTCGTGTCCGATGGCACGCAGAGACAAAATTTGGTCATTCTGCACCCTTCGTCAATCGCGGCCGACAAGCCCGTTGACACGCGGAGATTTACATCATATTCCGCACTTACAAGATCTGTCATACTGACTTTTGAGTCATGCTGACGGGCGGAAATACCCGAGTGGTTATCCGTATAAACATTCTTTTGCTATCTGTAAGACAGAACGCTTGATAGCATGCAGAGACTGACATAGTCTTCTGCACCTTTTGTTCCTCCGGGAACAACAAGTCATTTGCATGCGGAAATTTTATGGTCACCCGCGACTCTCGTCAACCGAGAGGAACGAAATTAGTGTCATACCCTAATTTCGTCCGGGGACCTTTGCTTGATGACATGCGACCTTTCTTTGGTCCTTGTGAGGTGCTTGGCACCCATCATTAGGCAATTTGTGAAATTCCGGGAACAACAAGTCATTTGCATGTGGAGATTTTATGGTCACCCGCAACTCTCGTCAAATCGAGAGGAACGAAATTAGTGTCTTATCTTTACTTTCCTTTTATCTCCATTAAAAGACAAGTAAAGAGGGGCAACTGTCATACCCTAATTTCGTCCGGGGACCTTTGCTTGATGACATGCGACTTTTCTTTGGTCCTTGCAAGGTGCTTGGCACCCATCATTAGGCAATTTGTGAAATTCCAGGACATGTCGGAAAACCAAAAAAATATTGATGCACAATCCGTAAGTTTCCGTGACACACCGGAAATCAAATGGAAGCATCGTTGCTTAATTAAGTGAGGTTCCGTAACATTCCGTAAGTCAAAAAGGGTATGATTATGTAATCCGCAAGGTTCCGTAACATTACGGAAAGAAAACAAGTATCGTTACGAAATTCGTATGTTTCCGTAACTTTACGAAAAAAGAATCACCAAAAAAAAGCGGAGAGGGGTGTACTTTGTAAAAATAGGGGTGCAAATAGCACCCAGGCCCACCTGGGCCCTCCAGAATATTCCTCCAGAAGGCTGTTGCTTCTGGAGGAAGCAACCCTGCTTGCCTGGGCGAGCTGGGCGGCAAGCATCTCCCCTATTTTGCTATAAATAGGGGAGGAAGTGAAGAAGAAAAGGGTTCAGCCCCTTAGGCACTTCTCTCTCTTTCGAATTTTCTTGGAAAAATTGTTTCCGTGAAGAAAATCTAAGCCGAGGCGCTTCCGAAACGTTTCCATAACGTTTTCCGGGAGGAATTTCGCAAAGGTTTCAACCGTTCTTCGACGTTCTTCATTCGTTCTTCATCGTTCTTCGATCTTCAACGGGTAAGTACCTTGAACCAAGCTTTTCGATTCATTCTATGTACCCATGGTGGTCCACATTGTGTTTCGTGTATTTTTATTCTCATTTCATTTACTTTTTATACCCCCTTTTGACGTGCTTAAGCCATTTTACTTAAGTCATTTCTCGCTTAACTTAAAAATAAAATAAATTTCCACCGAATGTTTGAATTGTATTATCCGTTAACTTCGGTTAAAATAAATTCCGACCGTTCGGTCGTGCCGTAATCACATTGGAAATCAAAAAGAGGTAAAAAATAATATAATAATAAAAAAAACATCTTTTAGTAAAATAAAGCGGAAAATCAATCGGACATTTTTCTCTTTGGGATTTCTCATTCTTAATTGAATTGACTAATAACTAAGGTGAAACTAAGGCTAAAATCAACTCGCCTAGTCAAGCTTGTCCACAAAAATAGGTTGTTGAAGTTTGTCATTTCAATTTCTCACTAAGTAAAATGGATCATTTTCAAGGTCCAACGCCTTAAAATGATCACCTCTTAAAGTAAAAAAAGAATCGCTTGATAAGAAAGAACTACGTAGGTCTGATTTCCTCATCGCAAATTGAGGAATACGTAGGAGCAAAGGGAAACACCCTTGTCGACCACAAAAAAGGAGAAAATATAAAAAGGGTATAAAGGATATAAGGACATAAAAGGGAACATAAAAATCAAAGTCATGTTTGCACATTCGATTAAAGGTTGTCGTCCCTTGGGACGGACGTGTGGGGTGCTAATACCTTCCCCGTGCGTAAATACAACTCCCGAACCTTTCACTTAAAAGTTCGTAGATCGCGTCTTTTCCGGTTTTTCCGACGTTTTCCTCAAATAAACGTTGGTGGCGACTCCGCGCGTATTCCTTTCGTGGAACACGCATCCCGCGAGTCACGCGTCGCCCTCCCGCAGAAGGGTAGGTTGCGAAAAAGTTGTCATGTTGGTGCGCATGATCTGCATTCGTTTCTTTGCAGCGACACGGGTGAAATCTTGCCCCGGTATGCATAGTAGCTGTGTGATAGCCTCCCTCTCTGGTTGTGCTTGCACAGTTGGTCGCCCTCCAATATCAGGGGGTGGCCCAGGAACCGTTAAAAGGAAACTACTGGCCCCTTAATCGGGAGTGCAAGTCTCGGTTAAGCATTTAAGGGCAGAGGACCTTAAATTCTCTTAAGGTGTGGATGTGGAGCACCCTGAAAATGAGGACACGTAGCCCTCTAAAGGTGAGGGCGTGCAGCCCTCTCAAGGCGAGGATGTGTAGTCCTCTGGAGGTGAGGGCGTGCAGCCCTCTGCTGGCGAGGACGTGTAGTCCTCTGAAGGTGAGGGCATGCAGTTCTCTAATGGCGAGGGTGTGTAGCCTTCTGAAGGTGAGGACATGCAGTCCTCTGATGGCGAGAGCGTGCAGCCCTCTGAAGGTGAGGACATGCAGTCCTCTGATGGTGAGGGCGTCTAGCCCTCTGAAGGTGAGGACATGCAGTCCTCTGATGGCGAGGGCGTGTAGCCCTCTGAAGGTGAGGACGTGTGGTCCTCTAAAGGTGAGGGCGTGTAGCCCTACGAAGGTGAGGACATGAAGTCCTCTGATGGCGAGGGCGTGTAGCCCTCTGAAGGTGAGGACGTGTGATCCTCTAAAGGTGAGGGCGTGTAGCCCTATGAAGGTGAGGACATGAAGTCCTCTGATGGCGAGGGCGTGCAGCCCTCTGAAGGTGAGGACATACAGTCCTCTGATGGTGAGGGCGTGTAGCCCTCTGAAGGTGAGGACATGCAGTCCTCTGATGGCGAGGGCGTGTAGCCCTCTGAAGGTGAGGACGTGTGGTCCTTTAAAGGTGAGGGCGTGTAGCCCTACAAAGGTGAGGACATGCAGTCCTCTGAAGGTGAGGACATGCAGTCCTCTGATGGCGAGGGCGTGTAGCCCTCTTAAGGTGATGACATGCAGTCCTCTGATGGTGAGGGCGTGTAGCCCTACGAAGGTGAGGACATGAAGTCCTCTGATGGCGAGGGCGTGTAGCCCTCTGAAGGTGAGGACGTGTGGTCCTCTAAAGGTGAGGGCGTGTAGCCCTACGAAGGTGAGGACATGCAGTCCTCTGATGGCGAGGGCGTGTAGCCCTCTGAAGGTGAGGGTACTAGTACCCAAGGGTTCACCCTTATGAGAAAGCAAGAGATCGACTCATCGAGAGGGTCGGTCATCCCAAATCCACACGACTGGATATTAGATGTAGGAAATCTATGCATTTAACATGATTTTTTAGGGATGCAGATGCATGCAACCTTTGTCTTGAAATATGGTAAATGCAGACTTCATATGAAACAATGCAATGTAATGGAAAGTTGTACAACGTTCATGACATTCTTTCCCTATTTTGTGATTTTGATTTTGATTTGATTTTTTTTGGAAAACACAAATTGACTGTCCTTTTGAAAGAGGTGATAGTCCATGCAACCTTATCCTATCTTTTGCAAATCTCTCCGAGAACTCCCTCTGAGTGTTGTTCTATTTGATTTAGTCATTTGACCATTTTGGAGTGACGGCAATGGAGTCGTTTGATGTTTAATCAATCCATTGAAATCCTAAGTTTTGTCCCCCTTTTTTTTGTTAAAAATATCGATGGGTGAGAACTTTTGATCGACCCCTATGTTCACTTAAGGCTCATGCACGGTGCCCCTCATTGCCCCAGTGTAAGGCTTTGAGGTACCAATTGTTATCTTTCGTCATGACCTTGTAGCAAGGAACCTATTGGGTGAGAACTTCTAATCTGCCCCTAGGTTCACTTGAGGCTCATGCACGATGCCCCTCATTGCCCCAGTGTAAGGCTTTGAGGTACCAATTGTTGTCTTGTTTTCATAGCCTCGTAGTGAGGAAGAATGAAAGAAGTAGTTGATTTTTTTGCAAAAAAGAATTTTCCAAGGACGAGAAATAGTTGAAGAATTTTTTTTTTTTTCAATTGATGGATTAAGTCAAATGACTCCTATGTAGAAGCAAGATGTTTTGATGTTTTGATGATGCCGAAGGATCAAGTGCTTCTAAGTTTTATTCGAGACAAGAATCCAAGAAAATCAAGATATATGATCAAGTTGATCTCCAGAATCTTAGGAAGAAGTTTCCAAATTGAAAAACAAAAGGTTTGACCAAAGAATTCTATCTAAATCATTTTAAATTGAGATTTACTCTCTGGTAATCAATTACCAGCAACTGAAAATGTTTAGAATAGTCACTAGAAATTTGAATTCAAAATTTATAATGTGTAATCGATTACACATGGATGGTAATTGATTACCAGCAGTTTATTCAAATTTTAAAGCCTGTGATCGATTACACAAGTCTTGTAATCGATTACCAGAGGAGATTTTCAGAAAATAATTTCCAAGAGTCACATCTATTCAAATGGTTTATGAATGGCCATCAAAGGTGACTTGGAAACACGAATTTAAAGAGAGTTTTCATTGCCCAAAAAGTTTATCCTCTCAAAAGATTAAGAGTTTTTCTGAACTGAACTGTCTTATCCTCTCAAAAAGATTCCTTGGTCAACCACTTGCATATTCAATAAGGAATTTTGATTGATCTTCATTGTACAATCTATCTCTTTTAAGAGAGATTTCTTCTTTTCTTCTTCTTACTTCTGAAAAGGGATTAAGAGACCGAGAGTCTCTTGTTGTAGAGGATTCCTGAACACAAGGGAAGGGTTATCCTTGTGTAGTTCAGACTTTGTAAAAGGAGTTTTACAAAGAGAGTGGAAAATCTCAAGTGGGTTGCTTGAGGACTGGACGGGAAGTGGCCGAACCAGTATAAATCAAGTTTGCATTTCTCTCTTCCCTTAAACTTCTTTTATTTATTGCTATTTATCTTTTGCTTTAAAGAAGTTTATTTTGAATTGTCTTTTGAGTAATTCATGTTAAGGGTGAATTGTTAATCCGAAAAGAGAGAGTGAAAGTTTAATTGAGGAATAGTCTTTGTATCTTAATTCAACCCCCTTTTTTCTTAAGGTAACTGAGGCCATTTGTCCAACATCCTATTCTTGACAACTCGCTTCTCTAAGAAGACAGACTTTCCGGCATGATAAAATGAGGCCACATGAACGTCTATATTTTTACTTGAAAACACAGTCAATCAAATGCCCTTTTTCTTTTTGAACCCCTTTTTTTGTTTTTTTGTCTTTTTTTTGTTTTTTTTTTACTTTACTCGTCGTTTTACGACACCCCCACCAACGTGCAAGATGAGTAATCTTTGATTGAACGGTCTTGGAAGTCCAAACTCAGGAGCACAGGTCGCTTGAGCAAACTGACCAATGGCTTGCACTTGAAAATCCTGATGAGTCATTAGAGACATCTAACAACAGCTTTCAAAATTGCCCCATGTGTGGCATCTCTTGTCAATGTCAGAATTTACACGCGATTCTCCTCAAATTTCAGCCAGCCTGTATCAATTAGACTTCACACTTTATGCTTCGGGGTCATACAATGCTCAATGGAATGCCCAGGGGCTCCTCCATGATAAGCACACGTTGCGTTCGAGTCGTATCCTTTAGAAAAATGGAGGTTGAGGAACCTTGGTTGGGGTTATGGCTACCATTGAATTATCGAGTGGATATGGGATCAAGTTTAGCATATGACAACGGAATTTGGGGTGAACCCTACAGGCTTTTTGCTGCAAAATTCCTTTTTGTTGGTGTTTTTTGGTTTGTGCTAAAGGTGGTCTTCATCATTGGAAGTGCGGTAGACAGGCTTTGTGGTTGATTTAGGGATGGCCTTTGTGGATAACTGGGTGGTGGGTAAGGAGGTTTGTTATTGGCTGAGTAATGACATTTTTGGGTTGGTGGGAAACTTGGCCGTATAGGAATGGCAGTCACAGCATGGGTTTCTCCCTCTTTCTCACCCTCTTTATTTGCCCCAGTTTTCTCAGTCGTCCTAGTAGGATGATCAAATTTGCCTCTTTTCGGACCCACATGGATCCTTTCACTGGCGAAGACCAAATCTGCAAAGCTTTGAGGGTGCCCAGCCCACCATCTTTTCATAGTAGAGTACTGATAATGTGTCTACCATCACGATTATCGTCTCCCTTTTTGCACATGTTCTGTAGTTGCATCCTATCCGAAACCATATCAGAATAGTACTGATACTGCCTAACGAAGGCAACCATTAGGTCCTTCCAAGTATGGACTCGGGAAAGTTCCAAGTTAGTGTACCAGGTAACAACTACCCCAGTAAGACTTTCTTGGAAGAAATGTATTAGCAGTTCCTCATCTTTGCGTATGCCCTTATCTTCCGACAATACATCTTTGGATGGTTCTTGGGGCAAGTAGTCCCCTTGTGCTTGTCAAAGTCCAGCACCTTGAACTTGGGAGGGGTGATGATATTGGGTACTAGGAACAACTCTTCTAGGTTAGCAAAGGAATAATCTTTACCTCCTTCAATGGCCCTGAGCCTTTCCTCTTTCCCATTTCTGCCATAGCATGAGGGTTTTTAACCGCTGTGGAATGTGAGGGTTGTGGTTGTGGGTGACACTGAGGGCCCTCCAAAGTGTTTTGGAGGGGTATACCACCAACTGCTTGCCCTTCAGTGGCATATCCGAGGCAAGGCTCGAAGTCGGCTAGATTGTGGTGGGGCATTCCATGTGTCTCCTCCATGGGTCGAGAGACATGTGCATGATCAGATTGAGGTTGTTGGCTCTTAATGAGTATGAGAGTGGAGTTATTGAGATTTTCATTGAGAATGTACGCCACATTGGGTGGTGTATAGTTTGGGAGGCAAGCCATATGGCGGGAAGGCGTGCTTGTTTTGAATTTGCACATCATGGGGTCATCCGTACTTCCTAAATCTTTGCCTACCATATTTGAGGTTGGATGATTCATTTGCTTGAGGCCAGATTGGAGCATCGGGTTCACCTTAGCGACAGCGCTAGTAGCGGCAACTATAACCGCATTGGCTTCCATTATCTTCTTCATGCTCATCATGGCCTCCATCATTGTGGCCATTTGCTCTTTCATGGCCTCCATTTCGGCCTTCATCTTCTCTTGCACCTCCTCTGCTTCACCCATTACTCTAGCTCTAGCACGAGTTCGGTAAGGGCACCGTAAAGCGTGTCCTTTTCTTTTTGATAACAATGATTAAGTTCATTTTATTTTATTTTATTTTATTTTTCAAGGAAAGAATGTAATGAGCAATGCAACCAATGAAAAGCATAGATGCATGCGAATGATGTACAGTTGAAGTATTGCGAATTTTTACGCTGGATATGGGGTTGAATCAATTTAGATTTTCAACATGATCCATTTTGTCAAGGTGAAACTGGAAGTAACAAGGACATCAACAATCCTAAATATGTTTGGCAGTAGACGAAGCAGTGATGTGACTCGATTCATCTTTTGCCCCAATTTTGCAAGACGGATACTTCCATATTTCAACTTGACTTGATGAACCTTTTTGTAAAAGCATGAGCTTGGTTCAACCCTATAATCCAAGGAATGGCAATTCTGATCGCCAATACTTCAACAACATCTCATAGGGATGAATGACTCGGGCATACTTTAAGCTTATGCACGGAAAATGTAATTATGAACTTGAGATGCCCGAAGAAACATCATTTCCTAGTTAACCATGCATTAGGTACCATGTTCACTTATTTTGTTTTGTTGTTGTGTTTTTTTTTTTTTTTTTAGAAATGGGTTTATGATCCCAACATGGTTGGCTCATGGTACCCAATATATGCAACCAAGAATGCATCATGAATTTTCATGCTTCCTTTTTTGTTTTTGTTTTGTAGAGGAAAATGCATGGATCACGCATGAGCAAACATGAAAACAAAAGGTATGCAGTTTGTAGAACAAAAAGTATGTTGAACGCATATGCATGATGATGCAATGACTCATGCAAAATGTGATGCTGGAATATGATAACGGACAAATGCAGGAACGATATGTTCATTATGATGCCATGGAGAGATGCTTATGTCATGCATGATATGCATGCGTGCTAGAGATAAAATGCGGGAGTGATTTGATTCGCACTGATCTTTGGAGTAAAAAAAACGCGGGATACACTCATTTTATTCAGAAAGTTATAACTAGTCAAGATTTGAGCGACAATACAAACTTCCTAGCGTTTTCTAATCATATGGTCCATTAAGTCTATCATATGCTGACAATAGCTGAGAAGTCCGTGGATCTCCTTGGGGGCAGAGTAGGTGTCCGCCACTGCTTTGGCCTTGGCTAGCAATCGGGGAAGTTCTTGACTCCTGTTCAAGGTAAGAGCAAATCGGTCCATCCACATTGTTGCCTCTTGGTGCAATGAATCAATTACCCTTTCCCTTTCTGCTGATATCTTGGCGTACTCATCCTCTAGCCTTTGCTCGTGAGTTGCTGCTAGATTTAGCTTCTCTTTGCACTCATCGATGATGGCCCACATATTCCCTTCAGTCTCGCTTAACTGTTGGGACAAATTTCTTTTCGACCTAAGGCAAACCTTTAGCTCGTCCTTCAAGATCATGCCTTTGACCCGTGATGATTCCTTTCACCTCTTCGGAGATCATGCCTTTGACCCGTGATGATTCCTTTCACCTCTTCGTTCCAAGGCTTCAGCTGTGGCCATATTGACGTCCCTTAGTTCATCATACTCTTTTCAGACTTTGATGGCTATGGACTTGAACTTCTCTTCGACTACCCGGGCTCTTTCAAGCTCTGCCTTTAGGGCTTGTACCTCATCACTTTCTTCCGAAGCTTTAACCTCATCGTCTCTCACAGTCTTTAGATTTGGGAGCCAATCCAATCCTTGTGTTCGGACTCTCAGCCACTTATGATAGCCGCCGATGATCCCATTACTGCTTCCCCTAAGCTCTCTGTCCTTTCTTCACGCCGCATCCCATGCCTTGCGAACTCCTTGGAGTACCCTCGCGTTGTGGTCACCGAAACCCCGTGCGATGAAAGGCGTGATGCTTTCGTCTGATGGCACTCCTCTCATGGGGTAGCCAAGCTGTCTTATGGCGAGGACGGGATTATAATTAATACAACCCCTTGTTCCATCAAGGGAACATTTGGACATCCTTCGCATGAAGATAGAATCCTGATTCTTCCTTCCTTCAAGCGAGGGAACAAATTAACAGATGCCTCTCCATGCTAGCCAAGAGTTGGTCCCAATTCGCCTTTCCTTTTTCGACGCACGAGCGGTGACCTTGTAGCGGATAGACGGGCCTACCTTCTTGGAGAAAAGGGTGTGAAACCAGCCACACACAGAGAGCCAGTGCACAACAAAAAATTCTTGCGTCGCTCTTTTCACATCTCTGGTCGAACGTGTCATGCATGGCCAAAATGGCGACGACCGGGCTTTCCTTGCCATGATGAAAGGCGAGGAAAGCGTCAATCGCTGCTAGGTCCACTAACCCTTCCATATTTGGAAAGAGGACACCTCCAAAGATCAAAAGCGCCAAGATGTCAATAAAAAAAAGCCCATTCGCCTTGATCTTGCCAAGGCCTTTGGCCTTTCCTCCAAACACTTCCTTGGTACTCCGGCTACCCCATTCCTGTTTTGCTTTACACGGTCCAACTCTTGTGCTGAGATTTTCACTACCTTGGCAACTCTTGTCGTGGAGGGATAGAACCCAGAGAAAAGATATGGCTTCCTTCCTCCCAGTGGGCATCCCAGGATTTCTTCAAACTCTTTCACAGTCGGCACTAGCTGGAAGTCTTCAAATGTGAAGCACCTTAGGGGCTGGTCATAATACTGGGAAAGGGATGAAATCGGTTCCATGGAGACTTCTACCCTAGCTAGGTCCCAAATCTTACCATAGGCTTTGCGGAAGGCTTGCCGTTGAAGTTTGACCCATTAATTGCCCCAACTTTCGTAAACTAGTGACCTCTAAGCTCTTGATTTTGACTTGATAGAACCTCTTTTTAAGCGAAGGCTTTTGACTCGATCCCATGTTTTACTAAAGTGAAATAAAATCTAGTGCGAATCAAAACTCCGACATCTATCATGGGTGGAATGGATGAATGCATGAAGAAATGCATATGACACAGATGCAATTTACGAATACGGGAGCCCGAGAAATTGTTTCCTTCTTGGATACAACGTTTGGGCAGCATGGCACCCAACGTATGTTTTTAAGAAGGCGACACGGACCCTCCGTCGGTTTGCTAAAGTGAGGGGATCAAAGACGAAACCCACGCATGATGCATATGCGAAAGGCACAACACGGGGATGTACATAGTACGACAATATTCACAAACAAATATAAGCAAAAGGGTATATGATACTTATGCATGGCAGTGTGAAAAATGGCACGCAGCGTGTTTGCTCCGTGCCCCTATTTAAGGGACCTATAAGGGAGAGAGCTAACTAGGCTTTTAGTGATAACCCCCAAGGTAGTCATATCTCTCTTGATGGTTTCTAGAGGTATCAACCCCTTCGAAGAACATACTGCAGCAGTAGGGACTACTAGCAACAATATGTTTTCAAAGAGAAAAACTCTAGATGAGGGTTCACTGTAATCAAGCAAGTCGGAGACCTAGCATGATCACGGATTCACCTCCACTCCTTATGTTCCCACGAACCCGGGTATAGGGCCCTTTTTCAACTCACCGTGTGTGCAAATAGTGTTAGTGTTTGTGTGCATCAAATGAATAAATATTTACCTCATGCATACAAAAAATGCACTAAAAGCATCAAAGAGTTATATATACAAGAACATAATAAAGGGAAACCAACAAAGGAGTAAGTCATGGCAAAACTTTGCACAAGATTAAATGGCCTAACTCTCTAAAAATAGTCCCCAGTGGAGTCGCCAACTGTCGCAACCTACCCTTCGGCGGGAGGGCGACGCGTGACTCGCGGGATGCGTGTTCCACGAAAGGAATACGCGCGGAGTCGCCACCAACGTTTATTTGAGGAAAACGTCGGAAAAACCGGAAAAGACGCGATCTACGAACTTTTAAGTGAAAAAGGTTCGGGAGTTGTATTTACGCACGGGGAAGGTATTAGCACCCCACACGTCCGTCCCAAGGGACGACAGCCTTTAATCGAATGTGCAAACATGACCTTGATTTTTTATGTTCCCTTTTAAGTCCTTATATCCTTCACACCCTTTTTATATTTTTCTCTTTTTGTGGTCGACAAGGGTGTTTCCCTTTGCTCCTACGTATTCCTCAATTTGCGATGAGGAAATCAGACCTACGTAGTTCTTTCTTATCAAGTGATTCTTTCTTTTTACTTAAAAGGTGATCATTTTAAGGCGTTGGACCTTGAAAATGACCCATTTTACTTAGTAAGAAATTGAAATGATAAAATTCAAAACCTATTTTTATGGACGAGCTTGACTAGGCAAGTTGATTTTAGCCTTAGTTTCACTTTAGTTATTAGTCAATTCAATTAAGAATGAGAAATCCCAAAGAGAAAACGTCCGATTGATTTTCCGCTTTATTTTACTAAAAGATTTTTTTATTATTATTATATTATTTTTTACCTCTTTTTTTGATTTCTAACGTGGTTACGGCACAACCGAACGGTCGGAATTTATTTTAACCGAAGTTAACAGATAATACAATTCAAACGTTCGGTGGAAATTTATTTTATTTTTAGGTTAAGCGAGAAATGACTTAAATAAAATGGCTTAAGCACGTCAAAAGGGGGTATAAAAAGTAAATGAAATGAGAATAGAAATACACAAAACACAATGTGGACCACCATGGGTACATAGAATGAATCGAAAAGCTTGGTTCGAGGTACTTACCCGTTGAAGATCGAAGAACGATGAAGAACGAATGAAGAACGTCGAAGAACGGTCGAAACCTTTGCAAAATTCTTCACGGAAAACGTTACGGAAACATTTCGGAAGCGCCTCGGCTTAGATTTTCTTCACAGAAACAATTTTTCCAAGCAAATTCGAAAGAGAGAGAAGTGCCTAAGGGGCTGAACCCTTTTCCTTCTCACTTCCTCCCCTATTTATAGCAAAATAGGGGAGATGCTTGCCGCCCAGCTCGCCCAGGCGAGCCAGGTTGCTTCCTCCAGAAGCAACAGCCTTCTGGAGGAATCTTCTGGAGGGCCCAAGTGGGCCTGGGTGCTATTTGCACCCCCATTTTTACTAAGTACACCCCCCTCTGCTTTTTTTTTTGGTGATTCTTTTTTCGTAAAGTTACGGAAACTTACGAATTTTGTAACGATACTTGTTTTCTTTCCGTAATGTTACGGAACCTTGCGGATTACATAATCATCCCCTTTTTGACTTAAGGAATGTTACGGAACCTCACTTAATTATGCAACGAGGCTTCCATTTGATTTCCGGTGTGTCACGGAAACTTACGGATTGTGCATCAATATTTTTTTGGTTTTCCGGCATGTCCTGGAATTTCACAAATTGCGTAATGATGGGTGCCAAGCACCTCACAAGGACCAAAAAAAAGTCGTATGTCATCAAGCAAAGGTCCCCGGACGAAATTAGGGTATGACATCAGTGTAGATGAATAAGGATCACATTTTTTTTACCTGAAATTGTATTGAAGGAAAGTGGTCTTAAGTCTATCAAACCAAGCTCTAGGGGCTTGTTTTAAGCCATAGATGGCTTTGTGCAGCTTGCACACAAGTTGCTTGTTGCTGTTTTCAAAACCAGGAGGTTGGGACATGTAAATATCCTCTTTAAGGATGCCATTTAAAATGGCATTGGTGACATCTAACTGTTGAAGACTCCACCTGTGAGTAATGGCAAGAGACAAAAGAATTATGACAGCTACTGGTTTGATTATAGGAGAAAAGTCTCATTGTGATGATAACCAAGTTTTTGATGAAATCCCTTTGCTACAAGTCTTGCTTTGTACTTTTTGATAGTGCCATCAAGATTCTCCTTCACCCTAAACACCCATTTGCAGCCAATTGGAGCCCTAGATGAAGTTAGATCAGTAAGAGTCCAAGTACCATTTTTCATCAAAGCATCATAGTCAGTCTTCATTGCTGCAAACCAAGTAGGATTGGAAAGAGCAGATTTATGGACTCGGGCTCAGAATGAGCTAGAAAAAGAGTAGGATGGAGTCTAGACTCAATAACACCAGCTTTAGCTCTTGTGCACATAGAGTGCACATTATCAGGTCTGACAAGAGCATTTTGAGAGACAGTGACATGAGGTACAGAAATAGTGGTAGGAGTAGAAGATAAAGATACCTCAGCAGTAGTGGCCTCAAGATTAGATGATGCATCTGAAGAAACAGATTGTTGGACCTTGTGGCCTCAATAACATAAGAAGGGGTGAATTAATTTCCCACTAACAAACTTTCAACCCCCTTCTAAAAGAGATAGGCTCAGAATACAGAAGAAGCAACAATCAATTTTAATAATATTCTTTAAACATGAAAGACAAAATTGATTGCAATAAAATAAATAAGATAAGGGAAGAGAGAATGAAAACATAGTTTTATACTGGTTCAGCAAATTCCGTGCCTACGTCCAGTACTTAAGCAACCCACTTGAGATTTCCACTATCTTTGTAAAATCCATTTACAACTTCTGAACCACACAGGGACAACCCATCCTTTGTGTTCAGGAATCCTTACAACTCAAGAGACCCTCGGTCCCTTAATCAATCTCATTGATTAAGAAAAATGGAAGAAGAATTCTCTCTTGAAGAGAAGAATATTACAATGAAGATCCATGGATGAACTCTTAATGGATTTGCAAGTGTTTGCCCGAGTTCTTGAGAGAGCATTTGGCAATGAAGTTCTCTTGGAATCTCTCTCATTTTCTTTTAAGAGGATAAGACATTTTGGCCCAACAAAACTCTCTCTCTAAAATTCGTGCCCAAATCCCCTATTTATAGGCCTTTGATGGTCATTCACAAATCCAATGAAAAGATGTAACTGTTGGCAGATTTTCTGAAAATTCTCCACTGGTAATCGATTACAATGAGTGTGTAATCAATTACACAGTTATAATTTGAAGGGTCATGACTTTTGAATTTGAATTTCAGGAGTTTCGTTGCTGGTAATCAATTACAGACATATGGTAATCGATTACATGTTCAAAATTCAAATTCAAAACGTTTTTCAACAGCTATTTCTCAACCCTGTCTTCTGGTAATCAATTACAATTCCTGGTAATCGATTACCAGAGCCTTGCATGTCTTGAAAGCACTTTGTTTTAAGGCAAGACTTGATCTTGAGTTAATCTTGAAGCAAGGCTTTGTTTGTTGAAGCAATCTTGTATTAATCTTGAAGCCATGCTTATCCTTTGAAGCAACTTTGTTTGATTCTTCTTTTGACATCATCAAAATCATGTATACATACATTCACACAGATGTGATGTAGCTCCATTGGAGCTTGTAGGCCTTGGATCTTCTTCATCAATGGAGTCCTTTGCTTCTTAAAGTTTGATGGTAGTGGAATGGAGAAGGAAGATGATTGGAGACGAACCCTAGGGCCATCTCTTGCATCTTTGGCCCAATCTACTTAGAATCTTCTATCCAATGCCCTTGCGGGGTAAGATTGCATCAAGATGATGCTGTTGCTGGTGGAATAATAGGTAAGTCAGAATTTCCTTGTGGCTAAGGAAAATAACTAGATGTTGATAAGGCTGGTGTTGCAGCTGCAGGTGAATTGACAGATGTTGCAGCTGTTTGTGAAGCAGTAGCAGAAGGTGTTGAGGCAGCTGGAGTAAGAAAAAGCTTATGAGACTGTAGCTCAGTTAAAGTGTTGGGACACTCTTGGGACCTTGGTTGTAGCTTGTGTTGATTATAGGGCCTGTGAAGAGGAAAACAAGCATAGCCAAAGACTTTAAGGAATTTGTAATCTGGCAGCTTGTGAAGCAGTCTTTGATAAGGCACTTCATTTTGAATTGCTGAAGAAGGAAGTCTGTTTACTAGGTAAACACTAGAAATGACTGCATAATCCCAATAGTCAAGGGTCATTGAGGCCTGTGACATCATAGTTAAAGTTGTTTCAACTATGTGTCTATGTTTCCTCTCTACAACACCATTCTGATGGTGTGTATGAGGACAAATCATTCTATGCATAATACCAAGATCTATAAGATACATAGAGAAATGCCTATATTCACCTCCTCAATCAAACTGAACAGCTTTAATAGGCAGGTTAAATTGAGTTTTAACCATAGTTTGAAACTGTTTAAAAATAGCTAGTGTCTGATTTACTTTTTAACAAAGAACAGCCAAGTAAATCTGGTGTGAGCATCGACAAAGGTTACATCATATTTGTAACCAGTGCTGGACACAATGGGAGAAGGACCCCACAATTTAGTAGAGATAAGTTCAAAAGGAGTTGAATAGACACTAAGAGAAAGGGAGGAGGAAAGCCTATGGTATTTACCAATGCAACAATGTGAACGAAAGTTAGAACCTATTTTATTGATAATAGGCAGATTACAAAGTTTGAATACAAGTTTCAAAGTATCATCATTAGGATGTCCTAATATAGAATGTCAAGTTGCAAAAGAAATAGAACTATTAGAAACTGTGTTTACAACAGAAGCATCATTAACCCTATTTACAGAATTCGGAACAAAATTTGAAGAAGATGCTCTGAAGACAGGTTCTAAAACATCAGATGAAATGGTATTGACAATGAATTGAGACTTGAGTTGCTATCTAGATGACTGACGCGGATTAGGGAATTGGTAAAGGCCATCAACACCAACCGACCCTTGAAGGACCTCTTTAGAGACCTAAGATTTGACCAAGCAAAACTAAGAATGAAACTCTAAAAACAGAGTTATCTCTACAAAATTGACTGACACTCATCAAGTTTTTGGTTATAGAAGGAACAAATAACATGCTATTAAGAACAAGAGGAATTTGAGAGTTAAAAGGAGATTTAAAGGAGGCTACACCTGAGGAATTGATGTTTAACCCCTGACCATTACCAATAATAATTTGATCTGGTCCTTCAAAGGGTGTGGTCTGTTGAATATTCTGAGAAACATTTGTGACATGGTGAGATGCACCTGAATCTGGATACCAATTTTGTGAAGAGGACTGAGCACTGGTTAGATGAGCTTATGGTGGTGGATTGTTGTATTGAGGTGGAGCATTCTGATATGGATGCTGATTAGGATATGAATTGGAAGATTGAGTGGGATACTAGTTTGAATGTTGACTAGTAGGATACTGGTTTGGATATTGATTTTGGTATTGGTTTGGGTGTTGGTTAGAATACCACTATTGATTGGGATTTTGGTTTGAGTTGGAGTACTGATTCTGAATTGCATAAGCCATTGGTTGAGTAGGGATATAGTTATCATCATGCCTGTATAGCAATAGGAAGCCTTATGTCCATATTTCTAATAGGTGTTTATTATCAAAGGAAACTGTAAACACAGAAAAATGAGAAAGGGATAACACAAAATGAAAGCCATGCTCCCCCAAAAACACAGAAAGGTTCTCAGGTCTCCAATTCTATTTCCAAATCCCCCATACCCCTACAAATACTAGCCCCATTCCTATATAACAACAATCACACTCAACATTCTCTCTCCCCTAACTAACTTCCACTACACAAACCAACCAGATACGGTTAGGCCTTATTGGGCTTGGGCCCACGAGAATACACTTGGAAAGGCTTGTTCCAGTTGATAGCAGAATTCCTATCAATCTACCACCATGGCCATCACCATAGCCGCGACCACCACTATGGCCACTGCAAGAGAAAATGCGGCCACCTCCACGGCCATTGCTGTGAAAAGAGGAATTCATCGGTGAAGTTGGAATAGAAGTGGAAGAATTGACACCAGTTGGCGAAACTGTGGGGAATAGTGTAGGTTGAAAAGGACTAGAGGCCATTAGAGAAGCTTCTCAAGCTCTGAATACCATAAAAGAATCTTAACACCTAACAGAATAACAGAAAACTAAAACTAACTTTGAGTGTATTTATTTCTTAAGTGAGGAGAGGATCATACAGATATTTATAGGCTACACAAAGAGTGCGAGAGAAGCTACTCAGCGATGACTCAGCGCTGACTAAACTCAATAATTAACTTGAGACACAAATCAGTTATATAAGAAAAACTAACCTAATGCAGGTCTACTGTTAGACGGTGAACCTTTTAAACAAATAGTTTAAACATATACTCTTATACAAACAGAATATACCAGAGAAATATCTCCTACAAATGACAGTGTCTTAGCATTTTTGTATTTCTTGATATGTGTACTTTTGAGGTTCTATCTTGCAAATTATTGCTGATTATTGTGTAATTTTTGTTTAGTGTATGAGTAGAAGCATCTTTTTATTAACTATTCCAAAAGTTTAAGCAATTAAATGAAGACACGTAAATTGTTTTATATTACATGTCCACACAAATGATTATTATTAGGTAAAAATATGTGAACGGTTTCATTCATATTAATTCTCTAGCACTTGTTTTTATCAAAAATGCTTTTTTCCCTTTAAAACCCAAAGTGCAGTTTTGACAAAATGTCTTGGATGAATTGCAACAATGCTACTGTGTTACCATCCTGATTAAAATTTCTGGTTATCTGTAAAAGGAGACTATGGGTAGTTGTGGAATTTTTTGATATTGTGCATACACTTAGTATGTTTTTTCTTTCTTAATATCTTGCAGATAGTGGCTTTATTGGCAGATGCATTAACTGAGATACAAGAACAAGTTTTGGCCGCTGATGATCAGGTATTTAATGCATATTGATGTTTATACTAATTATACACTAATTAGTAAGCTTATTACCTAATATAATATAAACTGTACTCAGGATAGTGACTGGGAAGAAGTTCAAGCAGATGGCATTGAAAATGATAAAGAATTTCTTTATTCAGTATCTACATCTTCGGGAAAAGCCACAAATGAACAACTTGAAGCAAGGCGAAAGTATTTAATGAGGTTTGGTTGAGTTACAGCAGTTGTCACTCATCTAAATTTCTGTATTATGCAATTATATCATACTTTTATGCTGAATGTTTAATTTATTCTTTTTTTATTTTGCTGAACTTGCTTTAAAATCACAAGGATCAAGATGATCACTATGAAGATGAGCTTTTAAGTATTGCTGATCCTCTCAATCAGGTCAGTCTGTTTTGTTTCTTCCCAACGTGTTTCACTAACTTGCTTATGTATCTGTTAACAATTATGGTTGCAACTGACAGATAAACCAGGCAAATTACCTTGCTGATTTCTTTGTTAGCTTTTCTCAGTCTGACAGACAGCTCTTAGATCACATTTGCAAGGTCATTACACAGTAATATTTTTCATTTAGTTTACCTTGTTGTACATGACGATTGTTACTTGTCCAATGATTGTCTTGCACTTCAGAGCTTGTCTCAGTCTCAACAAAATGCCATTCAAATGGTACTGAAGATATGAGAATTTCGTGTGCTGTCATCGAGTGCTGTCTCAAGGATGGGCTGATAATACCAGAGAGAGTGAAACAAAGAAATGGTTGGAAACCAATATCTTACCTTGTTCAGGTTGGGGAATCTGTCTGCAGTTCTGAAAGGTATTTTATTTCTGCTGCAGTGTTCCCCCTTGTATGTCTCTGATTCTCTTTTATTGGATGTGTTATGTATGTATCGGATGTCAGTTTTGCTTTTATATGGTTTTGGCCCATCAATTCATCAAATCTTTTGTTTGTATATCAATTGTGCATTTATTAAAAGAAGGGGGGAAAAACATCAGTTGGTAGCATAATGGTGCATTAGAATGTCAATTGGATGTTTTCTGAAGAAAAAAATGAATGTCAATTGGATTGGTTCCTGCTTATTACTATTTGGAAAACTTTTGCAGTCTCGAGTTTATTCCAAACTGTTTTTAAGTGCTTGCTTTCAATTCTTCAATGCGAATAACCACCACAAAATATATGCTACAAATATTTGCTTCTGCATAATGAGTGTTGGACGTGGAGAGTGTCCGATCCCGTTGCATAATCCGTTCCAACACATGGCTTTATAAGTTTTAAAATTTTAACTATCTTTCATTGCCACCCTCCCATATATCCCTGGGTCATATGAAAGCAGTACATCCTACAGGGCGGAGTTAAGCACAATAAGTGATTCACCAATTTAACTATTGATACAATATTCTTTCTGAATCAACTAACAATCCGTGTTTCACAATATGATAATTAGATAATGTTTACTTGCTATGATAAAAAAAAATTCTAAAATAAAAACTAAAATTCTTTGGATTAACTATTAAAAGTTATATTTGATGATGAATTCATCAAATTATTTATTGAACATGAAATTTTACAATTATTTGATTATAAAAATTTGATAAATAATTTCACAATATATTAAGCTATAAGAAAAAATATGAAATGGATGTTTTACATTATAAGTCATTCCAAAAAAAAACCCAACAAGTGGTGGGTGTGAGGCAATTGCTTATGCAGTGTTTTTTTTTTTTTCACAAAATCTCACACTCTTAGTGTGTAAGTTATTTTTGTTAGTTTTCTTTTTTTGAGTGTTTTTTGATTTTAGTGGTGTATGTGCGTTGTTGAAGAGGATACGCTGAAGTTGGATGGTTATTCATCGGAAAAGAAGAGGTACGTTAAAAAACTTAGAAACATATGGATTGTCATTAATTCGTGTAACTCATACGAATTGACAATCCGTATGTTTTTAAATCCGCATGACCATATAGTGATTAATAATTAAATTTTAAATTTTAAATTTGGGTTTTAATATTTTTTATAACTATCAAATTTAATATATTTTTAAATTTGATTTCAATCATTATTTTAAACTAACAATCTTATTATATTTGAAATTTTAAATTTTGGTTTCCATATTTTTTATAACTATCAAATGTAATATATTTTTAAATTTGATTTCAATCATTATCTTAAACTAACAATCTTATCATATTTTAAATTTAAAATTTTGGTTTCAATATTTTTTATAACTACTAAATTTAATATGTTTTAAATTTGATTTCAATCATTATCTTAAATTAATCATCTTATAATATTTTATATTTTGAATTTTACTTTCAATATTTTTTATAACTACCAAATTTAATATGTTTTTAAATTTGAATTCAATCATTATCTTAAACTAAGAATCTTATCATATTTTATATTTTAAATTTTAGTTTCAATATTTTTTATAACTATCAAATTTAATATATTTTTAAATTTGATTTCAATCATTATCTTAAACTAACAATCTTATCATGTTTTAAATTTAAATTTTGGTTTCAATATTTTTTTATAACTATCAAATTCGTGGGAAGTAGAGGAAAAAGGAGGAAAGAAGAAGAAACCCAACCAGACGCGCTTGAATGAGAATGAAGGAGACCACCATGATGAGGAAGAAGCACGACACAAAGGAAGAAGAAGCATTGCACCGGAATCGTATGGACGCGCACTGTAGCCGTATTTATATAAATAGGTTGAAGGACATTTTAATCCTTTCGCATAGGGTGTTGATTGCCCAAAGTAACAACCTTGGTCTAATAGTAGTGAACTTTGATCTTTTAAGCAAGTAGTTGAAAGTTTAAATTCTAAAATTTTGTGTATGAGATACCCTAGTTGAGGGGCATTTCACCTCTTTATGTCTTTAAATCTTTCATAAAATGATTAATCTTTATAAATGTCTCGAGATACTCGTTGCAATTATATATGTACAAAAAATCCTTTAAAAAACTTCGTATAAGGTACTTACATTTTTAGATACACTTGTTGATCTAGATATTCGTGTGTGTGTGTGTGTGTATATATATATATATATATATATATATATATATATATATATATATATATATATATATATATATATATATATATATGAGATACCCTAGTTGAGGGACATTTCACCTCTTTATGTCTTTAAATCTTTTAGAAAATGATTAATTTCTATAAATGCCTCGAGATACTCGTTGCAATTATATATGTACAAAAAATCCTTGAGTGAAAGCTATTTGATTCTGGTAAATTTCAACTAATTATAAAAAAAAAAATGTGTTACAAGAGGTATTGCTTTTTAACACATAAAATAAGGATTTATTTTCTCACATATGTAGCTAGGCTAAATTGATTATTTAATATTTTTGTAATAAAATGAAGAAAAAAGCTAAATTCATTTTGCCAACCTTAAAGAAAAATATCAGGTGAAAATAAAATAAAAAATAATAAAAGGTTGTTTCCTTAATTTATCAACTACATTCAAAAAAATTTAATTGCACAGCCAAAAACGTTAGATAAACTAAACTCTGCGATTGGTTTATTTCATTGGATCCAAAAGTTTTTTCCCACTATCCTTCTAACGATAGTCTGAGACTAATTTGATTTCAGACGTAGAGTTATTGTATTGAATTTTATCTCAACAAAATATTTTTTTTATACACATGACTAGAACTCGAATTTCTAAACCATATCTTAAAAAAAAAAAAAACTAACAATCTACACACTGTGCTGGTGTAGGATGCAAAAGCCTTGAAGCCCCCATTAATGTACTCAGCGTAGCCACCATGTCTCATCATTACACTTTTGGACAGAACAAAACTGAAATAGCACAACCTCAGCTCCAGAGTTAGTGATAGGCCTTTTTGGAGTCAGTGATCCTCTGCAAAGAGGACACGTGGCATTCTCGAAACCAACCCATCTATCCAAACAACCTTTGTGGAAGACATGCTCACATCTCATAACTCTAATCACCTCATCTCCTTCTCCAAATTTGCTTAGACACACAGCACAATCCACATGTTCCTCTGAGCCAGAGGAAAATTCATAATGAAATGTACTCAATTCAGTTCCAAGATTTATGGGTGGATGAGAATCATAAAGCATGTAAAAAGGGTAGTAGAGAACAAAATCTAATACCCATTTGAGATGAGTATAAATTGGAGCTAGGTACTTACTCAGCATGCTCAAGTTTTAGGTGTCGGAAAGTATGAAATGGTATATAGGGTTGAGAAAAAGGTGGTGCCATATGGGAGTATTTATACACCTCTTCAGTCTCGAACTTGAAGTCTTGAATGGTGAGAAGCAACCGAAACAAAGGAAAGAAACAAATTTAGGGTTGGTAACATATTTATGTTTTTTCTTTCTATTTTACAGTTAAATAAAATTTCATGTGAATCTTATTACTAAGGATTATTTCAAATTTTTGTGTGTGTAATTAATAACATATTTTACTTCAAAATTCTTACATCTCATATTATTTGTCATTAAAGGCCATGAACATTAAATTATAAGTTATACAAGTTATTATGTTAATATTCTTTTTTTTTTGTAAAATTACTCTCGTTAAAAAAGTTAGAATTTGATCGTGAATTCATTTAATTATTTAGGTGAGATACCAATGATTCAAGAATGGATTTTATACATGAGAAGAAAAATAAAATAAAAATAAATTAATATTGATAGAGAAAATTGATAAAAAAAAATAAAATAGTGAGTTAATATTTGCTTAATTTTCTTATAGTCATAGATTTTACCTCTAGTTTTACACATAAATTTAATAATAAATATTTTTATGGAATTTTTTATTTATAAAATAATTATCTATTAAAATTTAAATAATTGTGCTAAAAAAATTGCCCCCTTTAATGCATTCTTGAATCTATCCCTGCCAATTGATAAAATCATTGTTAAAAGAGTTAGTAGAATCTGATTGTAAATTCATTTAATTTGTGAGTGTGTATGTTTAATGAATAAAAGCATTGTTAAAAGAGTTAAAATTTAATTCTGATTTCATTTAATTTGTGTGTGCGCGCATGTATTTAATGAAGAAAAATATAATTAAAAGATATAGAATCTGATTGTGAAATCATTTAATAAGTGTGTGTCTTTAATGAATAAAAATATTGTTAAGAGAGTTAGAATTTGATTGTGAATTCATTTGTGTGTCTCAGTCTCCAAGTTTAAATGGTTTTTATTCTCTCATATTTTATTTGAGGATTTATCTTCTAAGTTTCTCAAATTCACTAAATATTTATTTTAGTCCTTCATGTAGCCAAAAACCATCATACATTGTGCTTCCTATTAAAAAAATATTTTGTGAATTTAAGAAATTAAAAAAATATAAATTTTAATTTGGAAGATTAAAATAAACATATTTAAAATTTTTCGGATAAAAACATATTTTTAAGTTTTTTGAAAAGATATAAAATAAAGGTAATAAAATATCATTTTTCTATAAATAAATAAAATTTGATAAATTTAATTTATTTATTATAAATTTAAAATTAATTATTAGATTAATAAAAAATATTTTTAATAGAAAATATTAAAAATAAAAATTTTAATATTCTATAACATTTCAACCTATCCTATCCATTTGTTGCGAGTCACGTACGGTTGCATTATGGACCACATAAAGCATTGATTCATTTCCGGTCAGCATTAGCCGTGTAAGCAAATTCAACCCAATATAAATGTGAATCATGCGAGTTCAATCCAATATAATTAAATTTTTGTGAATTAAATTAAATTATTGAATTAAAATAATTTTAATTTAATAAAAATTGGATTGCATAATAGGTTTGAAGTTTTTATCCAATCAAACTCAATCCAACCTATTTTAATTCACATATAATTAAATTACTAAAATATAAATTTTAAATTAAACACATCAATAATACTATTTTATCTTAAAGTAATATATTATTTTAAATTTTATCTTTTTTGTATTTATTTTAAGAAAATATTTTTTTATTAATAGTATTGTCAATATATATTTATGGTTTATCTTTTCTTATCTATTTATCACCGGTGTAACATAATATTTTATGAATATTATTATGTAAAATAAAAAATATCCTTATTACTTTTGAATTTAAAAATTTCTTTAATTTTTTTCTAAGACTTACAAAAATGATAGTCTAAGGGTACTGAATTAAAGAATATAAAAAACTCAACCCATTCAGACCACTTACACCCCGACCAGAATAGCGTTTCCTAAACCAGTCATTACATTCTCATGTTGAAAGATTATAGTTTGAAATGGAATGGAATTATGAAATAAATAAGGAAAAAGCTAATTCTTAAGGAAAACATCAAGTGAACTTGGAAAAAGGATAGTACAAGGTTATCTTCATTAATTTTAAGGTATATATTTTTTTGTGTTTTGAAGGAAAAATAAACAAAACAGAGATAACGATAACTGTATAGAATATCAATTTTTTCACGTTTAAATAATGCAATTCTACCTTGAAATTGGAAAAGAAGAAAATAAACGTATTGAATCAAAGGGAATAAAGAGTATTTCATCGTGTTCTATATTATTTTTATTATTTTAAAAACATGATTTATAAAATATTAAATTTTAATATAATTATATTCTAAGGTTAATAGTGTTTTTTATTTTTTAAAAAAAACAAATTTTAGATTTAAATTCCAACATTTAAAATATTAACTTTAGAAACTGAAATTTGGGTACTGCACCCCCCCCCCCCCCCCCCCCCCACAAAAAGAAAAAAACAACTTAAGTAGTAATTAACGGATTTGCAGTCACCAAGTTATGAAAAGAGATATAAATTTATGTCTGATTCCTCCATATATATATATATATATATATATATATATATATTAAAAAATATATCATTAAAAACAGAATAAATTTTGATAAAATATATGCTAAAATTTTAAATAAGTTGTTTGGATAAGAAATCGTTGGTATGAGTGGTTTCAAACTCGATTTTTTTAAGTAAGATTCTATATTTAAGTTTTATAGATGAAAAAAATATAATTAAAAGAATTTTTTTAAAAAAAAGTGATTAATTAAATTTTTCAATAAAAATTAATTGAATATTTTTCATCAACATCGTAAAGATAAAAAAATGCCTTTACATATCCTCCAATTAAAACAAAAATTTAAAACATTTAAAAGTATACCAATTGGACAAGAAAGAAAAACGCATAAAGCGTTGGAATCGTGTAATTTGTGGCTAATTGAAGTCAAACCTAAATAGGACGAATTGCAACTAAAATATCTGACAGGTTTTTTTTTTTTTAAGGAAAATGATATCCTTAACATAGCAGCAGTGAACCATATTGATCTCAGCATATTTCTCTGGATAAAGTGGGTCCAATCTAAACCGATTTTGTAACAGATTTACAATTATTAGTTTTTGAAAACTAAACACTAAAATCCAAATTTTAAAGTCACTAAAAATTTCACTAATTCTTACCTCCGCTCCAAAATAAAAATAATTTTCATCCTAATTTATTTTACATAGATTAAGAAAAAAATAATTAATAAATAAATAAAAGAAAATAATAATTTTATAAAATTAATCTTAATTTATCAATAATTTAATTTTAGATTTTAAAGTTCATTATTAATATATAAGTGATATAATTAAGTGAAAAAATTATAATAAGACTGAGAAAGTACATTCTATTCCATACTATTCTTTCTCCACTTATAGCAGACTTCTTCTTATCATTGCTGGGTTGTTGGCAGAATAGCGCGTTTACTAATACACAGACCGTTACCTTTCATGTTCAATATGTTTAGGAGTAAAATGAAATGAATGAGATTGAACAGAATGTTGTAAAAATAAAAACCCAAATCAAGTTACTGATTTATTATTGGATTATTTGAATTATAAAAAAATAAGATAAAAAGTAATAAGTATTTAAATATTTTTAGGATTAAATATTTTTTTATTCCTTAAAAACATTAATTTTAATCATCATACATTATTTATTTTTCATTCTTAATGCACTTTAGCACTTTAAATAGTAAAAAAAAGTGTTGCATAAACTATTTTAAGGACAAAAAAAAATATAATTTACAAAGATTAAAAAAATTACATGAATAATAAAATACTAAATTATAAGGACTAAAAGTATATTAATCATATTTTTATTACAAAATCAGCAAAAAGGCTTATATCATTCCATTCCTACAAATTAGAAGAGAGACAAAAATAGAGAGATAAGGAAAGATATAAATTGGATGAAACATATAATATAAAATATATTTTATAATATTTTTTTGGTGGTATATTTCATAATGATGTATCACATTTTATTTTACTTTAGGTTAAATTATTCTAGCTACTTGACAAAATTTAATTTGGAGTTTGCAGTAAGGATGTTGTAAGGTCAAACTTGAAGAGACTTGTGAAATAATACTTAAGTTAAGTGTATAGGCAAAGATTAGTGGGTGAAGAACCTAATTAAAATTCATGGAGAAATGAAGATACTAACATGAAGAAGTGGCAATATTGTATTTATTGACTAATTAGGCTCATGTGGTTAACTTTTCATAATGACAATTAGACACAAGGAATCAATTAAAAGGGATTGTCGATGGTGGAATGACGAAGGGGAGCAAGAATCGATACCACCATATGTTGACGGTGACGTTAGACCAATTGTTGGAGATGTAAGGGAGGACACTGGTGGGGGTTGGGAGCTGATGAGGGGGGCAAGGGTTTGCGAATGGAGTTATCGGAGGAAGATTAGATTTGAAAAAGGACGTGGAAGAACAGTTTGGAATGTGATGTAAGCTCCATTGGAGCTTGTAGGCCTAGGATCTTCTTCATCAATGGATTCTTTTGCTTCTTGGAAGATAAATGGCAGCAGAATGGAGAAGGAAGAGAGAGAGGAGACGCCACTTCAAGGAGAAGATGACTCTAGAAGAAGCTCACCACCATAGGAGGCCATGGATAAGAGCTTGGAGGAAGAAGGAGATGAATGAAGGGAGAGGAAGAGAAGAGCACGAAATTTTGTGCTCTAAAAGAGCTCTGAAATCTGAAGTTAATATTCAAATGATCAAAGTTGAAAAAATGCGCACACATGATCTCTATTTATAGCCTAAGTGTCACACAAAATTGGAGGAAAATTTGAATTTTAATTCAAATTTCACTTGAATTTGAAATTGAATTTGTGGAGCCAAACTTTGGAGCCAAAATTTCACTAATTATGATTAGTGAATTTTAGTTATGGTTCAGCCCACTAATCCAAGATCAATTCCAAGATTCTCCACTAAGTGTGCTTAGATGTCATGAGGCATGTAAAACATGAAGGACATGCACAAAGTGTGACTATATGATGTGGCAATGGGGTGTAGTAAGCAAATGCTCACCTCCCCCTCTCAAATTTAATTGGATTGGGCTTCTACCAATTCAATTAAATTTATTTCCCAACACACACATCAAATATTCACTTAGTGCACGTGAAATTACAAAACTACCCCTAATACAAAAACTAGTCTAGGTGCCCTAAAATACAAGGGCTGAAAAATCCTATATTTCTAGGGTACCTTACCTATATTATGGAGCCCTAAATACAAGGCCAAACAAATAATGAAACCTTAATCTAATATGTACAAAGATAAGCGGGCTCATACTTAGCCCATGGGCCCGAAATCTACCCTAGGGCTCATGAGAATCCTAGGGCCTTCTCTTGCATCTTTGGCCCAATCTTCTTGGAGTCTTCTATCCAATGCCCTTGGGGGGTAGGATTACATCATTCCCTCCCCCTTGAAAAGGATTTGACCTCAAATCTAGAGGTTCTTGAAACTCATGAATTCTTTCCTTAACACCTGTAAAAAGAATAAAAACATATGTATTAGTGATGTTGGGTATGTTAGAGTACGGTAAGGATGGAAAACCCCTTTCCTGGCCATCTTCCCATGAGAGAATATAGTTCCTCACCAACTCAATGAGTGGTGCTACAAGTATAGAAAAATATGGGACAAACCTTTTGTAAAAGTTTGTTAAGATATTAAAGCCCCAAATTTCCCTTATACTTGGTGGAGTAGGCCACTCAGGAATGACCTTTATTCTCTTAGGGTCCATGGGAAGCCCATGATCACTATTTAAAAAGTTAGGGAAAGTAATGGAATAAAACATACCTTTTTCTTTATTTTCATGTTGATTATTCCTACAAAAAATTACGACAAACCTAAGGTGTCCCACATGAGCCCCTAGGTTTGCATTGAAACAAAAAATAAGAAGAAACCTACCTAATGAGTCCCTATGTACACAAATCATGAAGATATTAGGTGCATGAGTGATTTTACAAAAGAGTGTTGCACCACTCAACACATTCATCATACCACCTATCATAGGGATTTGGTGCCTAGTAATACCTATTTTAGGCACCAACAAAACACAAGGATTTAAGCTCTTGCAAACCAAACCCTCATCCAACAACTTCTTTACTTGAGTAATAACCTCAAGCTCAAGAGGTATGGCGGTGCTAAGGGATGTTTCCCTTGATAGGAGAAGGTAGAAAGATTGTTTAAGAATGAGTACTATTTTAATATTACATTTTGTTGCAAAATGATTTTCCTTGTTAACAATCTTCTTGGTGGAATCCTTTTCCTCCTTTTCCTTCCCCTTGGCCTTTGAAGACAAGGCCTTACTATCCTTCTTTTTCTTTTGTTTTTCTAGTTTTTCTTCCTCATCCCTCTTATCTTTCATAGTTAGTTGATCTTTGGCCACCTGTGAAGGTGTTTGAGGATGCAACACAAATTTAGTGCCAAGATGGGTGAGGGTAATTTCATTAGTTAGGCCATTGTAAATGATCTTCCTATCAAATTGTCATGGTCTTCCTAAAAGAATATGTCCTGCCTCCATGGGAACTATATCACAATTAACTTCATCCTTATATGTCCCAATGGAGAAAGGTACCTTCACTTGTTGGTTAACTATCATTTCCCCTTGCTCATTGAGCCATTGAAGTTTATAAGGTTTTGGGTGGGGAATGATAGTGAGGTTCAACTTGGAAATTAATCTTGTGCTACAACAATTGTAACAAGATCCACTATCCACAATGAGAGAACAAGTTTTATCTAAAATTTTGCATCTTGTATGAAAGATGTTCTCTCTTTGGGATTGAGATAGATCACAAGATTGACCTCCAAGGATCCTTCTAACCATTAAGAGGTCACCTTCTTCATGAGGGTAGACTTTCTCACTAGACTCTTCACCCCTTACTTCATCTTCACTTCCACTAGAGGAAGGGGAAGAAGTAGTCTCCTCTTGACTACTATGAATGTCTTGACCCCTCATAATCATGGTTTTCTTTGTGGGGCATTGAGAGGCAATGTGACTTCTCCCAAGACATTTGAAGCATTTAATGTTGCTAGTCCTTTCTTGGGAACTAGTCTTAGGGGTGGATTTCTCTATGGTCTTACCCTTATCTTCCTTGGGTTTTGAAGGTGCAGCCCCCAAAATTCTTTGGGCTTGGTCTTTCCTTGGATAAGAGTGAAAGCCATAAGATTTTGAAGAAGGCTTTCTTTTAAGTTGTTGCTCCACTCGTATACAAAGTTGGACTAGCTCATCTAGGTCCCTATATGGAAGGAGTTCAACCTTATCCCTCACTTCCATATTAAGCCCACTAAGGAACCTAGCTATGCTTGTTCTTTCCTCCTCCCTAAGTCCAACTCTTAAAAGGAGTAGTTCCATTTGTTGTCTATATTCTTCAATACTCATACTCCCTTGTCTAAGCCTTTGGAGCTTGTCCATAAGCTCCCTTTCATAGTAGGAGGGAATGTGCCTCTTCCTAAGGGCACTCTTAAGATCATTTCAATACTCTACTGGAGGATCCCCATGAATCCTTCGTTCCCTAACAAGGGAAGTCCACCAATAGAGGGCATACCCTTGAAAGCTAAGGGTAGCCAATGGAACTTTTCTCTCTTCGCTAATATGATGGCAAGCAAAGAGTTGTTCAACCTTCATTTCCCAATCTAAGTAGGCCTCAACATCATCTTTTCCATGGAAATATGGGAGGCTAATGTTAACCTCTTGAGGCCTTCTATCCTTTTCTCTTCTTTGGGAGTGATGTTTAGTATGTGAACTATGGCGCCCTCTATAATAGTCGCTAAGTTCTTCACTTAAACTCTTGCAAGAGTCATGACTACTAATGGAGGCATGTTTTTCTCTTTTCATTTCTTTCATTATTTTTCTTCTTTCTTCCTCTCTTATTTTCTCTTTTTCATCTTGACTTATTTCTTCCACTCTTTTTTTTCCTTTTTCTTTTCTATCTTGTTTTTCTTTCCACAACTTAAGGGATCTCAACTCATCTAATATCTTATACAAGGGGTCCTTAGGAGTAGAACCCTCACCATTAACACTAGATGAAGAATGAAGACTCATGTTGGTTCCTAAGTTATGGTTCTTTCTTGTTGGGGGTTTGAAAAAAAAGGTAAAAGAAACTATGGTTGAAACTAGCCATAATAAACACTAAAAGAGGTGTGAAAGATAAGGTAAAAACTAATTGGTAAAAGGCAAGCTATCTAGGCGGTTTGACATGGAGGGTAAAGGAAATAAGCTATGAAAGTAAGCAAGAAATTAAAGTGCAAGAAATGCAAACTAGGCGGATCCTAAGAGTGTTTGGATGACCTCATTTAAGGTTCCCAACAAAACACTCACTATCCTAAGGAAAAATTGCCTAAAATTATTACACACAAATAGAAGTAGGGTGACCTAACGGAGGCTCCCAACTTACTTCCAATGAAAGGCCTTTTTGTTACAAAATTTGAAAGCAAAGCAAATTGCCAATTACAAAATTACAAAGAAAAAAAGTCCTCAATTGTGGTGGCTATTCTCTCTTTAGTGTTTCACTCAATTTGGAGTGCTTCTTATTCCAATAGCTCTTAAGGTGGTTGGCCCCTTGCTTCTTGACTCAAATTCTTCAAGATATGGCACCAATCCTTCTTTCCAATTCCCTATATGGCAACTCACAAGCAAGAAAACAAAGAGACGAGCAATAACCAAAGACAAAAAAAAAATGAAATGAAAGCTAAACCAATATAGTTTTAGCAAGACAAATTTCCAAGGATTATTCAACAATTAAAGCAATGAAAAGCACAAAAAAGCAAGCTAGGACTCAAAGAGAAACCTAGAATGACTCTAGAGTTGAGTAGAAAAACTAAACAAAAAAAAAAGACTCAAGAAACCTCTAGTTTTGGCACTTGTTTTCACAATAATTTTCAATTGAAATTTCAGAACTAGGATTGGTATAAAATAGGCACCAATTATAGAGCAAATTTTGAGCCAAAACAACAAGCACACTTTCCTTTCACTTTTTTTTTCCTGGACACTGATTTTTCTTCCAACTTGTGCGATTTTTCTTATTTTTTCCTTTAATCCAAATCGCTTGGTTCTTTTTGTATAATTTTGGTCCAGATGTCTAGAAAATTCAGTAAAACTTTCAGCTCAAAAAACGTAGTGACCAATTCCCAGTAATTTATACAAGTTCGTATGTTCAAGCTGCCAGCACCAGCGATTTCAACCTAGAAATAAAGAGTAGTGTTTATGTTGCTTAAGGCTTGGATAGTTACAATTTGTGTTTGCTTATGCTCAATTATCTTGAATAACAAAATTCAAGAGAGCTTAAGACTTATTTTGATTCACAAATCCAGCCACAACTCAGCACCACAACTCAACTTCATCATAGGCATCATGTAGGAAACTTAGAAAACAAAAAAAAAAAAAGATCAAGAACAAGACTACTTCTAGGAATTGATTTAGAACATGTTATGAACTAAATAACATGCATGAATTAGACTCAAAATTCAAAAGATAGGCTAAGAATGACAAGAATACATGAACAAATGTATCTAGAATTCAATCAACAAAATAAAATTCAACACAAACTTAGAACATAATGTGACAATTACTATCACTAAACATGACTCTAAGACAACATGGATTAAGTGATTTACACTTAGATTTTTGTGTTTTTTTAATCAATATTTTGGAAGAACATTTAGATCTAAGGCTCAGCACAAGAATATTATGAATGAAAAATGATAGAACCTAGAATCAACACAAAAACAAGATTCAAGAGTAGATCTACAAAATTTGAACCATAGAAATGCCAGAACAAGTGTAAATCTAAGATTTAATCGGTTTATTTTTTTTGAATCTACTCTAAACAGCACCAAACCACAAGACAATGGAGGATATACATGGAGAATAAGATGAAAAACAAAGAATTAAAGAGAATTCACCGAACAAAAAAATAGAGAAAGCAAAAGAACATCACCTAGATGAAGATGCTCTTGATACCACATGATGTAAGCTCCATTGGAGCTTGTAGGCCTAGGATCTTCTTCATCAATGGATTCCTTTGCTTCTTGGAAGATAAATGGCAGCGGAATGGAGAAGGAAGAAAGAGAGGAGACACCACTTCAAGAAGAAGATGAGTCTAGAAGAAGCTCACCACCATAGGAGGCCATGGATAAGAGCTTAGAGGAAGAAGGAGATAAATGAAAGGATAGGGAGAGAAGAGCACGAAATTTTGTGCTCTAAAAGAGCTCTAAAATGTGAAGTTAATATTTAAATGATCAAAGTTGAAAAAATGCACACACATGATCTCTATTTATAGCCTAAGTGTCACACAAAATTGGAGGGAAATTTGAATTTTAATTCAAATTTCACTTGAATTTGAAATTGAATTTGTGGAGCCAAACTTTGGAGCCAAAATTTCACTAATTATTATTAGTGAATTTTAGTTATGATTCAGCCCACTAATCCAAGATCAATTCCAAGATTCTCCACTAAGTGTGCTTAGATGTCATGAGGCATGTAAAACATGAAGGACATGCACAAAGTGTGACTATATGATGTGGCAATGAGGTGTAGTAAGCAAATGCTCACTTCCCCCTCCCAAATTTAATTGGATTGGGCTTCTACCAATTCAATTAAATTTATTTCCCAACACACACATCAAATATTCACTTAGTGCATGTGAAATTACAAAACTACCCCTAACACAAAAACTAGTCTAGGTGCCCTAAAATACAAGGGCTGAAAAATCCTATATTTCTAGGGTACCTTACCTATATTATGGAGCCCTAAATACAAGGCCAAAAAAATAATGAAACCTTAATCTGTACAAAGATAAGCGGGCTCATACTTAGCCCATGGACTCGAAATCTACCCTATGACTCATGAGAACCCTAGGGCATTCTCTTGCATCTTTGGCCCAATCTTCTTGGAGTCTTCTATCCAATGCCCTTGGGGGGTAAGATTGCATCAGAAAGGGATGTGAAAGAGAAGAGAGAAAGAAGGAAAAGATGAGGGTTAAGGGTAAAGAAAGTGGAAGTTGAATGAATTAAGCAAGGCACACATGATAGCACTACTAGAAAATATGATTTTAACATCGGTTATTAACTGATGTTGAATGTAATATTGTTAACATCGGTTTTCCGAAACCGATGTTAACATAAAAATGATAACATAAAAAATTGATTCTATATAGTAAGAATTATAAAAAAAAGTCAAATATCTTCATATTAACATCGATTTTTACGAAAATCTATGTTAACTCAAACGTACAACATCAGTTTTTTTAAAAAAATGATGTTAATATATACATACATCATCGATTTTTAGTAAAAACTAATGTTGGTTATTAGACAACAAGTAAAAACCGATGTTGATTTGTACTCCACAACATTGGTTTTTTTTGTGAAAACTGATGTTGGTTTTAGGTAAAAACTGATGTTGTTGATTGACAACCAACATCGTTTTTATAGAAACTAATGTTGTGAGTGCAACTTAACATCAATTTTTGTAAAAATGGATGTTGTTTGTAAACATCAACATCAGTTTTTACTAAAAGGTTTTTACTAAAAATTGATGTTGTTTTTTTGGATTTTTTTAATGTGCTATCTATTTTTTTAATTACCCCAAATTAACTTATAAATTTAAAAGCAGAACCACAACAGATAATTTTCAGTTTGTTTTTGGACAATTTTTACCAGAAATTCCATAAATATTGAATATTTACTATGAATTAAAAGAATATTTAACATGTATATAACATGAATTGTAAAAAATATAAATCAACTAAACTACAATTCCAAAATGACTTAAACACTAATTGTTTCATTTTTAACTTTCAAATAATAACTTGCCCACTGGATGCGAAGCGCCTTCAATCTCTCTGGTTCCAATGGTCTAGTATCAGTGAAATACTGCATGATATAATAAAACATAAGTTAATAATATATAATACCAATTATAATAAAACGAAATACGTTTGAATTAAACAATTACCGGTTACCAATTATTCTTGAAACTTCCTAAGATTATAGTTGACATCCAGTGCATGACGTAATACCCGTACTTAGTGCTTCCGTTTTGTTTATTACACTAAATACATTATGAAATTTAGATATTTAATGTTAAGTACAAATTAGTCTACACATTATTAAAATGTAATTAGAAGCATTGTTTAAATAGCTTACTTTAACAACAATCCACCTAGCAGCAGCCTTGGATTTACTTTGTGGAGTATCGACAAATCCTTTCAAAGAACTTTTCAATACAAACATGGATGCATATTGTACAATTAAAATGTTGATGTTCACGACTAATGCTAATGTAAATGTATTGAAAATATAACTGACTTGTAAATAATTATTTTCAGGTAGTTGTCTGGCCAAGTGCAACGAACAAAACCAGATGACAACATTTTCCTTAAGCAAAATGATGACCATTTTTCAATGTGCACTGTAGTGGAGAACAATATAAGTTATTATACTATTATATATTATTTAAATTCATTTTTCAGTTTAACTTAACCATTTAAGTAGGCTCCTAGGTACACATCCCTCTTTGAATTCTGGATCCAGTTCTTAATATAACTTTCTGATTCAAATTGCGATTGTCCAGATCTCTGTATGGACTGTGGCTCGTGGAATCCATACGCATTGACATTCCCCGCTCGCATACTTGTCTCGGTCATATGCCTATTGTTTTTAAAATCAAGTAAATTATGTATGAATTTAAAATAATAAGTTAGGTAATAAACAATAATGTAAAGTGGCTTACGAAATTTACAATTGTATAAAAGAGATGCTGAGACATTGACCACCGTGTGCTATTTCAGACACATCTTTATGCTTTATGTACAAGGGAAAGTTGTCATTAAACACCTCAAACACGGTAGCTTCCCACATAACCTGCAATGACTTTAGAAAAAGTTTTGGATGGTCAATGTTATCAGATATAGGGGATGATCGACATCATGATCTGACCTATTTGTAGGTTTCTCCGGTCCCACAACTCCCTGTTTAACCAACACAGTTAATTAACATAATTTAATGATAGTGAAAACTTTAATTGTAAAAAACATTTAATGATAGTGAAATACCTGCTCTGAGAAACGCTTGACAAGATGTGTCAGACTTGTAATGAAGGTGTTAAGTGCCTACCACACTAACTAAATGAGAGCATTTGCATCTCTAACTTCCTCAACACTAACCTTGACTTGATCATTGCGCAATAGGATGTTGTAAATGGTTGTCGACCCCTCATAAAGTCTTCATAGGACAACCAGACGGAGAGAATTTTCTTTGATGCACAACCCGCATTTCTCTGAGTCACTTGTGTTTGGGTCATTTCCTATGGGATTAACATAACTCTCCTTTGTGCTGACACAAGCAGCTGAAGGATCAACCTCAGGCTCAGGAGATAGTGCGAGTCCCTGTGATTGCATTTGGCTGAAGGACAACATTAGTTGTCAAGTCACTTTTTTTGTGATTGACTCCTCCAGCTGGTCCCTAATGTTTTGCGTTAGTTGCTCCAGGTCTTTGGGAGCCATGGAGGAAGACCTGCAGGAGGTCATTGGAGCTAGTCCAAAGTGTTGTTTGATTGTGACACCAACTCTAGCAGCACGCACACGACCAGGGTGTTTTGGTCTCCCAATGGCAGTGGTTAGTACATTCTGACGTCCATCGGTGACAAAGGAACCCTGTGAGGCCTGCTCCTCCAAGGAATCATGTAACAAACACATTTATTGGTTTACTCAATCAAATAATAAATAATTTCAATTGACAATTAAAGTGACTTACAATCTTGTCAACAATTTCCTTTGCTACCTTAGATGTCATTTGGCAAATTTTCTTGGTGCGGGTCATCTTTCACTTCATGTGTCATCTGATGGGAGAAGGAGGATCAATGACGGTGTCAGTGCTTCCAGATTTTGTAGCTTCCTGCAATTGTTTCTTTTTCTTCTCCTCCATCAACTTGCTTTCTATAAATTCATAACCCCCATGAGACAACACGTGAAGGGCAATGTTTTGTTTCTAAATGGTTTGTGCCTTCTTTCGCACATCCTTTAAAAATTAAACATTATCCAAAGTTATTATTACTAACAATAATAAGTAAATTTAAAGTAACTTTTGTATAGAAGAAATACTTTTCTCCTCTTGTGCTTTTGTATAGAAGGAATATTTGTTTATATCATATCATTGCCAAGTTATAACATTTCTTTTAGGCCCATCTGCTAGGTTTATTAACGTCTTAAAAGCATTATTGTCACCAGAGATTGTATCTTTAAACCAATTTAGGAAAGTCTTGTTATGCTATTTCAACACCCTATTCTTCAACATTTTTGGATTACTTTCCTTCACTAAACCTTCATGGAGAAGTATGTATGGAAAAACTTCATCATTGTTATTCAATACATACAGAGCTTGTTGCAAATCTTCTACACTTGGAGTGATAACATGCAATCCTTTTGAACCCTTACCTCCTACTCTTTCGTCATGCCAAGTCTCGAGAAGTCCAACAGGTTTTGCCTTTTCAATGTACTATGAACAAAACTCAATAGCTTCTTCTACAATGTACCTTTCCACAATAGATGCTTTCGGACGACATAGATTCTTTGTATGACATTAAAGAATAACTTTTTTCGCAACGTATTTTCCTCTGGAAGCATATCTTGACAACAATCATATGTCTGTCAATTCACCATGCCATATCCACGTTGTATAATTCTTTTTTATCCCATCACACAACAGATCCTCCTGTATGTCATCGAGTATTTTCTGTCTCCCATTCAAACAATTTATACAAGGACAATTTTTTTTTCCTCATCTGGTCGACTTCTTTCAAAAGCAAATTGCAAGAACTTTGTCATGCCTTCCTCATACACAGGGCTCATAACTTTGATCCATCTAAATAATAACTCCGTGATACTCACAAAGTTATTCGATGGCTGGAAATCTCACTTTTTCATTAAAGGTGTGACCCTATCCCATTCCGGAAGACATTTTTTTATGGTAGATTCATACGTCAAGGTTAAGTCTCTTTTTTTTTAAAAAAAACTGACGAAATTTTGGCAACATTTCGCATTGATCTCCAAGTACACGACATGAAAACGACGAGATTAATTCACTGACAATCAAGTATGCACTCAGAGAACAACTAGAAATGCATTGTACCAAAATTTAATTAAATTCAACAAAATAATCTTAACCTTAACGCATGAATCTACCATAAAAATATGAATCTTCCCAAATTGTCCAAATAGACAATTCAAGATTCAATACAATGATTAATGCAAACTGTCTGCAAGAATCATTGTATTGAATCTCAAACGGGAATCTAATGTTCACAAGTGATGAACATAGCTTGTATATAAAGCACTGGTCATTATTCACAAATAACAACGTAGAAAAGCATTGGTAACAAAAATGAGCATCAAAAGTTTATGAAAAACTTTCGTACTTGTGATGATGATCAATATAATGTCTAATAACGAATGTCGTGATCACGATGCAAACAAGAAGACAAATAGTGCCTACAAATTAAATATTTGAATGCTAAGTGAGATTTATGAGAAACTTGGATATATCAAGTAAGACTTTACATGAAATGAACAATGACCCTTGATTTTTGAAAAAACGTGTGTTCACTGTGAGGGTGTGATGTGCCATCATTTTCTTCTATTTTCTAAACCCTTTTTGCACCATTTTAATTACTGATTGGTCTTAATTGTCAATTAATCAGGAAGTTTTATTATTTGGGCTCATTTAGCTAATTTGATGTTTTTAATCTAATTTCAGGAATTAATGAAACATTGGGCTTAATCCGGATTTTGGTTATGGACTTGAAGAGGGCAAATAAAGCAGCGCTTACCTTAGTTAATTTCTAATTAGGAAATTTCGCAATTTTATTTTATGTTGTTCAGTGTTTATTTCGTTTTGGGCCAGAGTATTGTAATAGGGCCCAGTGACTTTGAGTGACTCTTTTTAAATAGCAGCCTTGGGATTCGTGCAGGGCATTCTGTCATGCTATTTTCATTATTCAGAGCTTTGGTTTTAGGGTTTTCACGTTTTTCTGTTCCCTTGTTACAGTTTTCGTTCCTAATGCAAATTTCCATTTTCTGCTTCTAATTACGAGTTCATTCTTGCTTCTTCTTCTACTTTCATTTACGTTTCTGTCTCATTTACGTTTCTGCTTCATGTTTCATTTGCGTTTTCTGTTTGAATCCATGGAAGGCTAGATTTTCTGGTGTTGTTTCCTTTTGAGGACGAAGCCCAACTCTCTTTGAGGTTTTGCTTGTAATGTGGTTTCCTGGTAGTTTTCCCTTCACCAGTTATCCCAATTTCGTGAATATTAATTAGTGCACGCTTCATGTTTGATTAATTGCCTCTGAGCCTAACTTGCGTTCATGCTTAATGGACGAAGGGCTAACCGGTGTATGTGGTGCCTAATCACGTATTGAAAACCCTAAGTTGATTTTCGCTTAGTAAATTGAAATAGGGTTGGATTAAGTGGTTGACTGTTAGGGACGAATTCTCCATAACCCAGGATAAGAGAATGGCTTCTGAATCAGAGGAAACAACCCGTTTTTAATATTAGTAGTTTCGTATTCCAGTTTACTTGTTCTGCTCTTTAATTACCAAACAACCAACCCCCCCCCCAATCGTTACTGTTACTGCAAGTATATTATGAACATTTGGCTTGTCACTGTGATGCAATCCTCCCTAGGAAGGGACCAATCACTAGAACCATGAGCAAGAGGCTCCAAGAAGATTGGGCTAGAGCTGCTGAAGAAGGCCCTAGGGTTCTCATGAACCTTAGGGTAGATTTCTGAGCCCATGGGCCAAGGTTGGGTCCAATTATCTTTGTACATATTAGACTAGGATGTCATTATATTTGGTCCTTGTATATAGGGCTCCATATTGTAGGTAGGGTACCCTAGAAATATAGGATTTTTCAGCCCTTGTATTTTTGGGCACCTAGACTAGTTTTTGTATTAGGGGTAGTTTTGTAATTTCACATGCACTAAGTGGATATTTGATGTGTGTGGTTGGAAATAAATTTAATTGAATTGGTAGAAGCCCAATCCAATTAAATTTTAGAGGGGGAGGTGAGCATTTGCTTACTACACCCCATTGCCACATCATATAGTCACACTTTGTGCATGTCCTTCATGTTTTTCATGCCTCATGACACCTAAGCACACCTAGTGGAGAATCTTGTAATTGGGCTGAACCATAACTAAAATTCACTAATCATAATTAGTGAAATTTTGGCTCCAAAGTTTGGCTCCACAAATTCAATTTCAAATTCAAGTGAAATTTGAATTTCCCTCCAATTTTGTGTGACACTTAGGCTATAAATAGAGGTCATGTGTGTGTATTTTTTTGAACTTTGATCATTTCAATATTAACTTCAGATTTCAGAGCTCCTTTTGAGCACAAAATTTCGTGCTCTTCTCTCCCTCTCCCTTCATTCATCTCCTTCTTCCTCCAAGCTCTTATCCATGGCCTCCTATGGTGGTGAGCTTCTTCTAGACTCATCTTCTCCTTGAAGTGGCGTCTCCTCTCTCTCTTCCTTCTCCATTCCGCTGCCATTTATCTTCCAAGAAGCAAAGGCATCCATTGATGAAGAAGATCCTAGGCCTACAAGCTCCAATGGAGCTTGCATCACACTGCTCGTTGGGAAACGACCTAGGATCACTTCCTAGTTACTGCATTTTCATGTTTATTTGATTCGGGTACGGCCTCGATCAGGGTGCTTCAAGGGAGTTAGAGGGTAATGAAACTAAGTGGATCTCAAGTATTTGGACATGTATGTTTCTCAACTCTCAACAACTAGATGTTCACACATAACTAAAGTTCAGCAAACAAACCCAAATTAAAGAATCAATGGTATAAAGCAAATAAATGAAACTCCATAGAAAGAACAAGAAGAAGCTAATTAGTACAATAAAATACTCCGCAAGATGGGTATTAATCCAAAAAGTCACAAGCCAAGGATAGACTTGAGTCATCTAGTTAGATTTTCTTCTTTGTTTTCATTTTATTGAAGTCCTTTTCAATAATCAAACTCTTTAAAAATAATCATATTTAAATTTAAGGATTTTTTTAATTTTTTACTAACAACAACTATATCATTTAGAATTCAATCACACTCAAAGGCTTTTCATCTCTCTTCAATAATATATTATACAAGAATCAAACATATTTCATTTCCCATAAAATTAAGATATATTAGTAATTGAATTACACACATTAGATATTTTTTTTATCATTATCCTGAATCAGCACTTAAATCTATTATCAATATTTGAATTCAGCCCACTTTAATAACTTAAGCTGGTTTAGTATGACTACCACACCCTATTGCACATGTCCACATAGGCATGTAGTTTCAATATTCAAGCACCAAGCTACCATGAAGTTATCAAAAGTTCATACTTAATACAATATTCTTTCGACCATTATTACTATCTCTATTGATTTTATGCAATCTATTTTTTAAAAAAAAACTAATTTCGCCCAATTTGTTTTTTTTAAAGGATTTGGGCCAGAATGCTTTTGAAACAACCTTGTTCAGAACCATTTTTGGGCTAGTCCACTCCCCCTCAACTCAGATTGTGGCATAGCATTATCCCAACTCAGAAACAAATATTGAAAATTTCATTGTCCAGCAAACACTATCTCAATAGTGAAGCTCTAAACCAATGTCAAGTATGAAAATTTCTTCGTGCTCTTAGAGCCGGATTTCAACTTGCTTATCCTATAAGGTGTGTGTGCTGATCATTTTTTTTCTTTCTTTGTTTCATTCAGACACTGTTCTTTATACACATTCTACTTTGTACTGTTTCAGCTAAACTTGCCACATACAAATTGTTTGGCTCCATGTCTTTCACTTACACTTCATCCCTCTCACACCCACTCATGTCATTCTCTCATGCTCTCATATCTCTTATTCTCTATTTGTTGCAACTTTCAAGTTTGTGGGTTCTCTATTTGCTGCAACTACTAGGCTTGTGGGTTCTTTATTTGTGTCTCTCATCTCTACGATTCTCATTTATTTTCTTTACAAAAAGTGTTTTATAACTTTGTTATTCCTTGCTCTGCTTCTATTATCCCACTTGTTAGATTGTTGCACTAGGACTGTTTTGTACTTATGATTTTGAATTTAAGTTCAATTATGCTACTTTTTATGAACATAGGACTGTTTTATTGCAGTTAACCCAACCCAAAAAGATTATCATTTGGCAAAAAACACAATAACAACAACCAAAATGAACATCAAGAACACAACATATCCTCTATAAACAGATTAACAAAGTTCATTTTCATTCATATATTACTATAGTATAACTTCACTGATAAAAAAAAACACAAAAATTGTTCATTGCAGTAGATGTTTGTCTTGCCAATTATAATTGAGACAAAACTTAATTTATGTCCTTTAGATGTTTCCGACATTATTTTCCAATAAGAGTAGTTGTCTCGATTACCATCCCAATAAAGGTTTACACTGAAGATTTACAAAGACTAGCAAGGTGAAACTTTAATTCTAATTAGATAATATAACCAAAATCAATCAAGGAACTGCACTCAATTTTGTTCCTAGAACCCAACCTGAAAAGAAGGACCTTCATCAGCACCATTGAGTGTATAAATGCAAGAAGAACAGAAGGGACCACATCAAGCACTCAACATCTCCTCTAATCCTCTATATTATAAACAACTTAACAAAGTTCATTTTAATTCATCAAATATCATAATATTATAACTTGGCTCATTAACAAAGCAAAAAAATAATCGTTCATTCCAACAGAGCTCCAACACCTCTCAAAAAACCACAAGCAGGCTCTACAAGCTAGTCAGAACTCTCTTTCAAGTTAACATGAACTCCACCAAAGAAAAGAGGGGTGCTAAAACCAATCCATAAAAAAATTCTTAGGAAATAGACCGCATGACAATTATTAACACTTTTCAGACTCAAATAATAAAACAACCTAATTACAAGCACGATGCATATTTTCTTGAAGAATGCCTAAAGTACTCACGGTGAAACCTAAGTGAACAAGATTCCCAACCATGTACCTCAACTGATTGTATCTTCGAGTGGATGATGAAGAGGATTCAAACTTTTTGAGACCAAGGGATGCTCATAAGAGTTTTCAGAAGTCCAAGGATCATGTAGAGAGAATAAGACTTAGTTTCACTTTATGATTGTATACATACTGGTTAGTGTTGAAACTCTTGTATTGTGATATTTTCTCATATTCAAGTACACATTGATTTATTTGAGAAAATTTATGCTTTAGACCAAGAATAAATATTGGGTTTATTCATTAAGTTTTATTACCACATTGAGAATACTACTTGGGAAATTGAACATGTCGTAATACATGGATGATATTACTCGTTATAGGAGGAACTATTACTATGATTCACATGTTTATTTCTTAAGAAAATTGAGCATTGACTTATTTTAGTCAATGAGTCAAAACGTTTGGATCAAGTGGGAGAATGTCATAATTGTTATTAAAAAACTTTGATTAACTCCTTAATAGTGACCTATACGTTTTGCACTTGGAAGGTTAAGTGCTCTATCAGTTTTTGAGTTGAAACACCAAATATTGAATGACATTAATGAATGATAATGACTATTAAATGCATTCTTGATGGTAGAATGCCTATATATAGAACATGTGTTTGTTCCTTGAGCTTATTTTTCATTTTCATCTGATACACCATCTACAAAGAGAGTAAAAACTTGGAAGAACCAAAACAAAACAACTCTTTCATGATAATAGCTGGACGTATATTTTGATTATGTTTTTCGCTTTTTTTTAATGACATGTGTTTCGTTTTATTATTTGTAACATCAGATATTTAATATTTTAGTCTTACATATAATCCTCTTTAGATTCGGACTTGAATGACGGTTATATCGTATGAGACTAAGATACATATTTATGGTAGGTAAGATATTTTATAATTATTTTGTTTTTTATTTTTATAATAAAATACTAGTATTTTATGTGGAACTTATTATTAAGAATTGTTTCGAATTTTTCTTTTGTAATTTCATAGTTTACTTAACAGTAAAAATATTTATAAAACATGCATAATAGTATAAAAAATGTTATTCAAGTCATCTCACACCATGAGTAAATAATTTGTGTATTAACGTATGAAATAATTTTAGATTATCATCTAATTACAAATTATCATATATAATAAATTTATTTTAACAATCTAATTGATTATCAAGGTAATTTTTAGTCATTATACTCTCAGATTAATTGTAGTTGTTGTTTGATAATGCACACTTTAAAGAAAAATATTAATTATACAATTTTTTTTTATAATAAAATGATTTTTTAATAAAAATATTCTTATTAAAAGATGTATGTAACTGTGAATTCATTTAAGTATCCAAGTGAAATACTAATAAATGAGATTATTACTCAAAAAATAATTCATGCTTTTTTTTAAGATCACGCGTATATTTTTTGAGATAAACTAAAACACATAAATAGACATATGATATGAGATGGAATGAATAAAGTTTGAGTTAGGTTTGATTCTTTTCTTGTTATAATGAAATTAATGAAAAAACAGAAAAACCATATTTCCAAATGAAGGAAAAGTCTCAGTAAAGGAAATACAGCTGGTAGCAGCAATTCTACTGTTATGATTGTGATGTATAAAAAAACTTTTTTCTCATCAATCATCCGCACTTTGCGTTATTAACTAAACTGGTGTTGCAAATTAATAAAATTATTAAAATTGAATGCTTTAATTAATAAAAAACTCTTTTAAGTTATAGTTAATAAAAAACTTTTTTACACGACAACAATTCTAGACAGATAGATACTAAACTCTTGTAAGTTATAGTTGCTTAAGTTTAATTTCTAGCGTCGTGCTCAGTTAGGCAAACCTTAATTAATTCTCGCATGCCTTGCACTCACGTAGAAGGATTAAATCATAAAAATAAGTTATTAGATCACTATGTTTATGATATTGACTTTTATGTGATATATAAACAATTTTTTTATTTATAAAAATAATATTTAACTACTAGTATATATTATGTGAAAATTAATCAGAATCATAATATATAATTTCCTTCCAGAAATTTCCTTCCAGAAACAGTGTATTTTTAAGATAACTTTCACTCAAGTTAACATTTGTCAAGGATGAATAAGGGTGGGTAAACGAGTTGGCCCGTCCTGTGTAAGGTCTGTCCGCATAAGTCAGCATTGACAGCAAATTGGGTCAGCCTGCCCCGCATTCTTACATGGGCCTAATAAATTGGTCTGTCCCTCCCCGTGGATCCCACGGGTCAAACGGATCGGTTTGCGGGCCTAGTTTTAAAAGAATTTTAATTTCAATAAAAATGAAACACAATCAAATTAAGTTCAACACAAATGTAAATAAAATATCAACAATTAGTCAATTATATCAATAAAATAAATAATGTCTTAACAAAAGAAAATCTAAACAATAAATCTAAAATACGAAATTAAAACATCTTCAACAACAAATGATTCTATATTTAAAGTAACTTGAGTCTTTTCCATCTCCACATCTTCATATTCTTTTCCTAAAACTCAAAATGATAATAAATATTAGAATCAACTCAAGTTAAGTGATTAAAAGACAACAATTATTACACATTATTTACCTTACTCATCAAATCCTAGTAACCAATTTTTAGTACATATCAAAGTTTACACATTGTCACCAAGAAGTCTAGTTCGATATTTGTTAAGCACCCGTGAGCCAATACTAAATGCCGAATTGGAAGCCATAATTGTAATTTAGATGCTCAAAATATCACAAACCGACGATGAAAGATTTGGATTAAACGATATTCTTAATGTGTTATAGTTGGTGGTATTCTCAAACCATGGATTAAATAGGCTTACGGGCAACCCATGGACCCTGTAGGCCAAACCCGCATAGTGGTTAAGCGGGACAAACCCAAAAATATTACATAACCATGGACTGCTTAAAAAGAATCGATCTGTTATCCTCGTGGATCGTGAGCCCCGCAGACCAATCCATGAACCTTGACCCGTTTACCCACCCTTAAGGATGAATGATTTCTAATAGGAAATTTTGTCTTCATTTTTTATTTATAAAAAATAATAACATTCAACAATATTAATATATTATGTTAATTTTCATATTGGGAAATTTTGTCTTAATTTTCAATTGTTAAATTCCTAATCGATCCGAGTGTTGTAGTGTAGTTTTAGTTTGTTACACTTATTGTTGTTTTCATTCCAACTATTAAAATGATAGAGATAAAATAAAATAGGCAAACTCTTTATATATATATATATATATATATATATATATATATATATATATATATATATATATATATATATATAATAGTTTATGATTGGATGACAATATAAATATTTAATATATAATCTATTGGATTAATTAAGTTTTTAATCTTTAAATTTTTTTTAAATTCAATTTTTAATTCTTAAACAAAAGTTTGACTGATGAAAGTTTTTTAACTTTTTCAAAATTTGATTTTTAGTCCTAAAATAAAAATTTAATGAATTAAGATCCTTCAAATTTTTCCATTATGATTTTTCATTCCTAAAATTTTGATAATTTTGATATTTAGTCTCACAAATCTCATTAAATAAATAAATAATTGATTCAAACTTTTATTTAGAATCTAAAACTTAAAATTTTTAAAAGTTTAAAAATCTTGACTCTAAACAAAAGTAGGAACTAAAACTTTTAATGAAAAAAAATTAAAAAACCTTAATCAATCAAATATTTATTAAAATCAAATTTTGAAAGAATTTAAGAACTAAAAACTAAATTTCAAAGGATTAAAAATTTAGTTCACCCTAAAACGCGGACTCTTGTCTCACTTTCCTAATCCCAAAACTTTCTATTTCTTAAGCTACAAGGGGTGTTGTTCCCTTTCTTAAATTTAAACTGTAACACAAAAAAAAGGAACAAACTTCATTAATTATGTCGATCAAAAAATGCCTAATCATAATCATATTTGTGTGAGTGATGTGCCGATCTACGTTGAGTGGCCAATATTTTATGTGACGGACAGACGGCTAACTAAATAATAAATATTTTGGAATGATCGGATCCTTCGGCAGTCAATATCTTAGACTTTAGTCTATTTCTGCTGCTTATTAAATTATAAATAAATGATTTTTGTCGCTAAAAGTATATAAGATGGATAATTTAACTTTTGAAAGAAAGAAAATTCTTATATATATAATCTTAAATGGGTAACATCAATTATGTCTTATAGTATCACTAGGGGTGGGAATAGGCCAAGCCGACTTACAGGAGTCTACGACCCGATCTACATAAAGTTTGGTCTGGACTGACCTATTTAATTAAAAGGTTAGGCTCAAACTTTTTTAAAAGTCTATTAAATTAAATAGACTAGACTTAGACTTATTAAAAAACTTTATAAGTCTCATAGGTCGGCTTATATATATATATATATATATATATATATATATATATATATATATATATATATATATATATATATATATATATATATATATATATATATATATATATATATATATATATATATATATATAGTTTTTTAGTACCAATTTATATTATTTTTTGGATACAATTAATTTTTTTTCAAACAAGCAGACTTTGATTACATATTACTGCTCCATAACTTCCATTCTTATAATCAAGTAAGGCTTTAATTACAATTTAGGTGTGAGTCATGTGTCCCTTTATATTCCTATTATTTTTATATTCCTCATTATTTTTATTATGTATTACCGTTTACGATTCATTTTCCTTTCCTATTACGTTTCCTACTCCAGAGCATAGGAATATTAAAAATTTAGTGCGAAAAAGGCTTTTAAATCGGCTATCAGGCCAGACTAGACTTTTAAAAAGGCCGAGTCAAAATAAAAGCCTTTGATAGGCAATAGGTAAGACTCAGGCCTCAAAAATTCATGATAGGCTAGTCTTAGACCTTTTAAATTTAAAGCCTGGACTGACCTATTCTCACTCCTAAGTATCACTTAACATCAATCTAATTTAATATCAAATTAATTATTCAACATTAAATTATCACTTTATACTTTTAGAGAGAAAGAGACCATTTACTTTTAAATAGAAATATATTAGGAAATTTTTAATAACTCATACAACCAAACAATTGAGTTAGACCTCATATATTGAATGAGTATGATACATATAATGTGATAAAAAATATCTAAATCATAACTTACCTAAAATTATTATAAACTAATTAATTAAATTAAAATATTTTATAAAATTAACTTATAAATTAATCGATAGTTACAGAAAATTATACATTTAATAATTTAATTGTGTCTACTAGGATAAATTTTATGTCATTTTATAAATATATTTATCGATATTTAAATTTATTTCTAATAACTTACCTCTTAAAATTAAATTTTATATTATAAAAATTTGACAACGATTTAATTATTTTAATTAATAATCCTCAAGTGTATCAGTCCATTAATTTTGAAAGCAATAGTCAGGCGTAGTTGTTTTTTCTTTTTGTGATGTATTTCATTTTTTCAAAAAATATATAATTTAATTAAATAAACTTATATTATTTTAAATTAATTTTTAATACTTGAATAATATTTTTATAAAATGAATATATATTTTTTGTTTATAATTTAAATATTTTATCAACTTGTGTTACAGAAAAATATTTTAATTAAAATTAAAAATAAAGAATGAAATAATTAATTAATAAAAAGGTAAAATATAAATTTAAAGAAAATTAGTTAGGATAAAAAATAGGAAAGGAAATGGTAGTGGTGACGATGTTGTACAAATCAATTGACATGAACCTAGGATACGTCTTAGCGAATGTTTATATATATAGGGAGAGAGTATGCATTGCAAGGGAGTAGCTTATTGTCATTACGAATGTTGAAGCATAATCCTTTATGAACTAAAAGTCTTAATGACATTAAACTTTCAAGAAGAAAATTTAAGTCATTTAGACTTGTGCTACTAATAGTTTTGCCATGAGTGCTTTCAAAGAGACATGACTTAATCAACAAGCATGGAAAAAAAAAAGGAGTGAAGCATTAGCCTATGGTGAATAATTCTTAAACCTCAAGACCATATCCAATTTCAAAAGCAAGAAACCAAAAGCAAAATAATAATAATGAATTCTATGTCAAAGTGTAGATATCATAAGCTCCATATGATTGGAAGCATGATTTTGAAGGTAATTAAAGTCAATGGGTAGATATCAGAAGTTACACATGACTTAAAAATCATTAGAAGATTGCCTGTAGAGGACAACACCACTAACAAGAATTTATAAAGAAAGATGTCATGCAATAGTGTATTGAAGGCACTGGCACAACAAGCTCTTTTGAAGACACAAATCTATTTGAAGAAGATAAGAGGTAGTCAATAGCAACAACTCCTACATCAATGAAGAAACTAGAAACAAGAAAAAGAGTTTCAAACACATAAGTAACGATAAGAAAAAAATGGAACACTGACTTGCAAAAGTCTAATTTTTTGAAGTAGTAGAACTCATGACTATGCTGAAGAAAAGAGAAGTCATGAGCCATTAACAACATCAAGTACCAATGACCACAATTCAAATTTAAATTATGTGCAAGTTTTTCCTACAAAGGAAGAATGAGGAACCAATTGTTATTGATGGAGATAACTCACAATGAACCTCCTTGGCCTCTCAGTCTCTCAAGAGTGTTAAGTCTGACTGCGTCCATGTCACATTGAACTGTACCAAACAATTAAATCTGTAAGGTTTTGATGCTTACCAAATATACATTTTATGAATTAACCTTTCATGCTTATTCTATAGGTTCATATATCTCTATGAGATACAAGTAAAAAAACATGAATAGAAAGACTTGTTGGACAACTCGTCTCAATAACTTAAGAGGGAGGGGGGGGGGGTGAACTAAGTTAAAAAAATTCTCGTTTAATTGACTTCTAAATCCTCTTTCAAATATATATGTTAAGAATATTAAAGATGAAATTTATATCAATAGAATACTTCAAGTGTGCAAGATAAATAAAATATGCAAGATAAAGTAATCAAGATAGGGAAGAGAGGAATACAAACTCAGTTTATCCTAGTTCGGTCACTTCCTATGCCTACGCCCAGTCCTCAAGCAACCCACTTAATATTTTCACAAAGTTTGTAAAAATTCTTTTTACAAGTTCTGAACACCCGAGGGATCCCTTTCCCTTGTGTTCAGGATACTCACAATTCAAGAGACAAACAACCTCTTGATCTCAATAGTCTTTAAAGAAAGTACAAATGTTTTTCTCTCTTTTAGAGATGATGATACAAGATGAAGTTCTTAGGATAATCCTTAATTGATTTTCAAGTGTTTGTCCAATGATTTGTTTTTGAGAGGATTAGACAATAAGGTTCTGAAAAACTCTCTAAAAACTTTCGCAAATAAGTCACATATTTATAGGCCCTTGGTGGCTTTTCAAAAACTTATGAAGGGATGTGACTTTTTAGAAAAAATTTTAAAATTTTCTCACTGGTAATTGATAATAGCTCTTTGGTAATCTATTACACAGTTATGTAATGAGGAGTCACGACTTTTCAATTTGAATTTATGTAGTTCAGTTACTAGTAATCGATTACAGACAAGTTGTAATCAATTACAACTTTCAAAATTCAAATTTCAAACTCTCTGAAAAATCTTTTAAGATAATTTTTGTTTCTGGTAATAGATTACAATGCCTAGTAATCAATTACCAATGGAAAAGTGCATTTTTCATAAATGTTAAAATATTTTAAAACTTTTTATAATTAATTTAAAAATTATGTTTTCAGGCCAAACCTTTTCAATCATTAAAAGATTCTTTTGACAAAAATAGAATAAGGCTTATCTTTTCTCTTGATCGTTGTTTTCTTGATCTTGATTTGGACTTGAAGTAAGCTTGTGTTGATTCTTTCTTGGTATCATCAAAACCTTCATACATATACATTCACAAGACTTTGGACGATAGATAAAGTATCAGTCATTGGACGATACTGCTTCAGCATCCAGTCTTGCAAAGACAAGTGCTTTAACACTTGGCTCGTAGTACAAAAGCAATGTAACAATTACTTGATCTACTAAAAACAATCATTAGAAAGTAACATCCATAGGTTCAGTAAGAAACTCGTGTCGCAACACACAAAAGTGAAGATTTAAATTGTCTTGTCTTGACATTCTTAATTCCTTTTGTCTTATGCTTTTAACATTTCTTTTGATTTATATGTTGAAAGTCACCTCTAAACACTAGACGACACTGGCAGATTGTACTTCTTTAAAGATATGTTGCAAAAAGTGTTTGTTGTCCCTACTCCCTTTCTCTGCATAGTAACGGCCTCGTGTCCAGCGCCAAATCTATTAGACAACAACTACTTGTGATCTCTCAACGGATCAAAGCTCTAAAGTCTATATAAAGCTTGAAGATGTTCGTGTTCAAGTTTGTCGAATCACACAAGAATAATCTGAGACAAAACAAACAAAGTGTTGTAACACTATCAATTTACTGGGTGAAGGAAACTGGAGCAAATTGAGCAAATAATAGCATTGCCAAGTTAGAGAGTTTCATTGTATTCGATCTTATTGTGTAAACACTCTTTGAGTGATCAAAATACATTTTCTATTAAACACATAATGTTTGTGAAAACCAGGAGTGACTTAGTGACAAAGAATACTTGGGTCTTATCTTAGGGGGAGATTAAGTGTAGTGTCGGGAATGGCTTAGAGAGTACTCGTTATAGCCAGAAGTGATATAGAGAATACTTGGTTGTAATCAAAGAATTGATTAGTGGAACCCTTCAAGGTTTGAAAGGAGAATTGGACGTAGCCCAAGAGTTATGGTGAATTAGTATAAAACCTTTGTGTTTTCTTTACTGCTTCTATATAACTAGTTCTTTTCTATAAGTTGATCCTACACTATTATATCCAAGTTTTGTAAACTGATTTTCTAAGCACAATGTGATTTCAAACCCTTTGGACAAAACCCATCATCCATTGATATCTATTTTAGAAAGACTTTTATAAGTTTTCAAAAGACTAAGTTTTTATCCATCACACTATTTAACACCCCTTCTAATGTTTTTCAGGTACTTCATTTGGTATCAGAGCTTGACCTCTAGTTTAAGCTCTTGACAGAGTAGGGGAAAGAAAACTCTTGAAATGATGGACGAAGGATATGTAGTGAACAAGCCTCCCAAGTTCAAGGGAGCCAACTACGACTACTGGAAGGAAAGAATGATTGCCTTTTTTGAATCCACTTAGATCAATATGTGGGACATCGTAGAAAAAGGAAATCATATTCCTTTATACGCTTAGAGGAATGAGATCCCAAAGGACAGATGGATAGATGAACATAAGTCTAGATTTTTTCTTAACTCTTGTGCAAGAAATGTTCTGTTGTGTGCTCTATCTGAAGAAGAGTATTCCAAAGTTCACAACTTCAGAAGCACTAAATAGATGTGGGACACCTTAGCCATTACGTAAGAAGGGTCCTCTGAGCTAAAATGTAACAAGTTGAGTCTTCTGGCATGTAAGTATGGATTTTTTAGTATGGAAGAGGGAGAAGATATCCAAACCATGTTTGGACGCTTCCAAACCATTCTGAATGAGCTTCACTCTCTAGGTAGACATTATGATAATTATGATCACATTGATAAAATATTACAAGGTATATCTAGAAAATGGAGACCACAGGTTACAACATTAAGAGCCATCAATAATCTTTATTCAATGACTCTTGAAGAACTTGTTAGAATTCTTAAAGTCCATGAGCAAGATCTTGCTAATGATTCAAGATCAAAGAAAGGGAAATTTCTAGCCCTTACGGTTCAAAGACCAAAATGTAACTTTGTGTCCAAAGAGTCATTGTCCAAAGCCCTTGCTACTAATGATGTGTTAGAAGAAGAATCTAATGATAATGACTCTGATGAAGAAGATGATGAGCTAAATCTGATCACAAGAAAGATAAAAAAATATGTGGAAAAACAAGAACTCCTCCAGGTTCAACGAATCATCCAAAAGATCTTTCCACAAGAAAAAGAAAAGTCCAGTCATCTGCTATGAATGCAAGAAGCCAGGGAACTTCAAGCCAGAATGCCATGACCTTAAAAAGCCAAAGTATAAGAAGAAGAAATTCTTCAAGTCCAAAAGGAAGACCACATGAGCACTTGGGAGGACCTAGAAAATTCATCGTCTGACGAGGACACCGAGGAAGAAGCCAACTTGTGTCTGATGGCTGATGCGTCCACCGGTAAAGTAGAACTAGCACTGGACACAAGTTCAGATGATGAGGACTCTTAGCCCGATGACATTGTCAACTTTGATGGTGAAGTGGTAATATTCAAATCTAGAGAAGACTTAATTAAAGGATACTATCAACTTTTATCTGCCTCTGCTCACATGTCTAAAGCTTATAAAAAATTAAACAAATGTTTCAACACCTTGAAAGAGAGCATGAGGATCTCAAGAAACCTCATCAAGTCATTTAGTTGATTTTGTCTTGGAAACCACTTCTCTTGGTAATGTATAAGATGCCTCTGTTTGTGAGGACGTTAAGGCACCACTGGATGAAAAGGTATCTAGTGGATGCAAAACTTTTCTTAAGAATTTTCAAGACTTGGAAGAAAGGGTGAAATCCTTAATCACAACTCTTGAAGATTCAAAAGAAGGGTTCAAGGAAATGCTTAAACAAAAACTTTGTTTAAAAAATTGTCCCCTTTCTAAAGATGAAATTGATAAGATGAAAAAGAAGAACTCATATCTCTGGATGGAAAGTCAACATTACAAAACAATGTCTTCTTATTTGAATTATAAGCTTAAAAAACATGAAGCCTTTAAGGAACTACCTTTTGAGATTGTAAAACTCTATGAGGAGATAGAAACCTTGAGAAATAAACTAGGCTATTTTTTTGGTGGTCATGAAGCCCTTAAAAAAATTATTAAGGTGAAAAGAAACCCCAAAGAAAAATTTGGCCATGGTTTCAAAGGAAAAAAGATTGTACATAGTGAAGAAGTCATTGTTTGTTACTTTTGTGGAAAAGTGGGTCATGGAACTCATAAGTGCAAGGACCTCCCATAAAGGGTAACCCATCAAATGGTCCATCCAGTGCTTACCAGCATTCACAAGCTAACAAGGAAAAAGGACCCAAAAAGATATAGGTATCCTAAGAGTAAGATAATTCCTTTTGTAAACCTCCTTGATAGCAAGAAAGAAACACTAGTCATGGTACCTGGACAATGGATGCTCACAACACATGATAGGAAAAAAGTCTATGTTTTGATCCCTAAGCCTTATGTCTGGTGGGGTGGTCACTTTCGAAGGGAATCAGAAAGGTCTGATAACTGGTGTAGGTAAGGTCTGTATCCACTCAAAAGGTGTCATGCTTACTTTCAGCTAAAGAGCATCACTAGGTATGAGATAAGAAACTTGGTCATGCTAGATTGAGGTTAATCTCAAAGCTTCAAAAGTATAGCCTCATAAGTGGACTTCCAAACCTGTCATATCAAGATGATTCTCTTTGTGAAGTTTTCCAAAAAGGTAAACAAGTAAAAAGTTCTTTTAAAGTAAAAAATGTTGTTTCCACTTTGAGGCCTTCAGAGCTTCTACACCTTGACTTGTTTGGACCAACCAAAACTGCATCCCTTCCTAAACGTAGATATCGACTAGTTATAGTGGACGACTATACTAGATGGACATGGGTGAGGTTCCTAACCTATAAGGATGAGTCTTTTGATACCTTTTATAAATTCTGTAAAAACATTCAAAATGAAAAAGGAATTTGTATCTATTCAATCAAAAGTAATCACAAGGGAGCATTTGAAAACAATCTTTTGGAAAAATTTTGTGAAGAAAATGGTATTCACCATAATTTTTAAACTCTAAGAACACCACAACAAAATGAAGTTGTTAAGAAGAAAAATTGATCTCTTTAAGAAATGGCTATGACCATGCTTAACGATCACTAAACTCCTAAACATTTCTAGGTTGAAGCAATAAATATTGTTTGTTATTTACATAATAGAATTTATATAAAGCCATTATTTAAAAAAGACTCTCTATGAGTTGTGAAAGGGACATAAGCCCAACATCTCTTACATCCACTCATTTGGATGTTAGTGTTTCATGTCAAACACCAAGGATAACCTTGGAAATTTTTATTCCAAATGTGATTTTGGAATCTTACTTAGATACTTTGAATAGTCCAAGGCATATAGAGTGTATAACTCAAGAACCATGACTGTGGAAGAGGCCATTCACGTAAGACTTAATGACAATAAGCCTAACACTACAATGTTGGAGCTAGATGAGTCTTCTACTGAGATGAAAGTAGAAAATATCGTGAAATATGTTGCTAGGTCCAGTCAAGACCAATATGCGTCCAACTCACCAGTGGATGATCAACCTCTATAAGTCAGAGAACCAACTGGATGATTGCTACAAAAAGATCATCTAGAGTCCCAGATCATTGGTGATCCTAAGGACAAAGTCCTGACAAGGAACTCTTTCAAGCATAGAACTTTGCTTTTCGAGATCAAGCCAAAGTACATAGATGACGCTATGTCTAATGAATACTGGGTTAAAGCAATGTAGGAAAAGTTGGACTAGTTTCAGAAGAACGATGTACGAAAGCTTGTAGAACTCCCCAAAGATAAATCTGCTATTGTAGCAAAGTGGGTGTTCAGAAATAAGCTGGATGAAACAGGTAAGATTGTGAGGAACAAGGCTAGGCTTGTGCATGGGGATGTGAATGACCGACAATCTTTTAGGGGGGGGAGGGGGGACGTGTGGTGTGGTTGATCGAGGCCGTACCCGAATCAAATAAACATGAAAATGCAGTAACTAGGATGTGATCCTAGGTCGTTTCCCAACGAGCAGTGACAAGCCAAATGTTCATAATATACTTGCAGTAACAGTAACGATGGGGGGGGGGGGGGGGGTTGGTTGTTTGGTAATTAAAGAGCAGAACAAATAAAATGGAATACGAAACTACTAATATTAAAAATGGGTTGTTTCCTCTGATTCAGAAGCCACTCTCTTATCCTGGGTTATGGAGAATTCGTCCCTAACAGTCAACCACTTAATCCAACCCTATTTCAATTTACTAAGCGAAAATCAACTTAGGGTTTTCAATACGTGATTAGGCACCACATACACCAGTTAGCCCTTCGTCCATTAAGCATGAACGCAAGTTAGGCTCCGAGGCAATTAATCGAACACGAAGCGTGCACTGATTAATATTCACGAAATTGGGATAACTGGTGAAGGGAAAACTGCCAGGAAACCACATTACAAACGAAACCTCAAAGAGAGTTGGGCTTCGTCCTCAAAAGGAAACAACACCAGAAAATCTAGCCTTCCATGGATTCAAACAGAAAACGCAAATGAAGCATAAAGCAGAAACGTAAATGAACAAGAACGTAAATGAACAGAAACGTAAATGAACAGAAACGTAAATGAAAGTAGAAGAAGAAGCAAGAATGAACTCGTAATTAGAAGCAGAAAACGGAAATTTGCATTAAGAACGAAAGCTGTAACAAGGGAACAGAAAAACGTGAAAACCTAAAACCAAAGCTCTGAATAATGAAAATAGCATAGCAGAATAGAATGCCCTGCAGGAATCCCAAGGCAGCTATTTAAAAAGAGTCACTCAAAGTCACTGGGCCCTATTACAATACTCTGGCCCAAAACGAAATAAACACTGAACAACATAAAATAAAATTGCGAAATTTCCTAATTAGAAATTAACTAAGGTAAGCGCTGGTTTATTTGCCCTCTTCAAGTCCACAACCAAAATCCGGATTAAGCCCAATGTTTCATTAATTCCTGAAATTAGATTAAAAACATCAAATTAGCTAAATGAGCCCAAATAATAAAACTGCCTAATTAATTGAAAATTAAGACCAATCAATAATTAAAATGGTGCAAAAAGGGTTTAGAAAATAGAAGAAAATGATGGCACATCAGTGGTCTAAATGGCTTGTCCCCCATTGGGATATTCCCTACAAGGGCGATGTGACGATGGACTTTATGATATTAAGTTAGATGGGGAGCCACAAATGAAAGCTTAGAGCTCAAGAGGCTTAGTGCTTATGCCTTGGTAACCACATCATTGTACCAGCCATGAACCCCACCAAAAATGTTCATGATGAGAAGGCATCCCAAATTGCAATGTTAGTGAGGAGGGATGGCAATAGAGTTCCTAAACGTGTAAGTGAGTGGGTGGCTACAATTGGAACCTGGGGTATGGAGGTGAGGACCAGGATGATGCAAGCTCCATTGGAGCTTGTAGGCCTAGGATCTTCTTCATCAATGGATTCCTTTGCTTCTTGGAAGATGAATGGCAGCGGAATGGAGAAAGGGAGAGAGAGAGGAGACGCCACTTCAAGGGGAAGATGAGTCTAGAAGAAGCTCACCACCATAGGAGGCCATGGATAAGAGCTTGGAGGAAGAATGAGATGAATGAAGGGAGAGGGAGAGAAGAGCACGAAATTTTGTGCTCTAAATGAGCTTTGAAATCTGAAGTTTAATATTCAAATCATCAAAGTTGAAAAAAATGCACACACATGACCTCTATTTATAGCCTAAGTGTCACACAAAATTGGAGGGAAATTCAAATTTCACTTGAATTTGAAATTGAATTTGTGGAGCCAAACTTTGGAGCCAAAATTTCACTAATTATGATTAGTGAATTTTAGTTATGGTTCAGCCCACTAATCCAAGATCAATTCCAAGATTCTCCACTAAGTGTGCTTAGGTGTCATGAGGCATGAAAAGCATGAAGGACATGCACAAAGTGTGACTATATGATGTGGCAATGGGGTGTAGTTAGCAAATGCTCACCTCCCCCTCTAAAATTTAATTGGATTGGGCTTCTACCAATTCAATTAAATTTATTTCCAACCACACACATCAAATATCCACTTAGTGCATGTGAAATTACAAAACTACCCCTAATACAAAAACTAGTCTAGGTGCCCTAAAATACAAGGGCTGAAAAATCCTATATTTCTAGGGTACCCTACCTACATTATGGAGCCCTAAATACAAGGCCCAAAAATAATGAAACCTTAATCTAATATTTACAAAGATAAGTGGGCTCGTACTTAGCCCATGGGCCCGAAATCTACCCTAAGGCTCATAAGAACCCTAGGGCCTTCTCTTGCATATCTGGCCCAATCTACTTGCAGTTTTCTATCCAATGCCCTTGCGGGGTAGGATTGCATCATTCCCTCCCCCTTGAAAAGGATTTGACCTCAAATCCCGAGGTTCTTGAAATTCTGGGCTTTTTCCCTCAACACCTGTAAAAATAACAAAAACATATGTATTAGTGGTGTTTAGTATGTTGAAGTAAGGTAAGGTCTGAAAACTCATTTCATGGGCATCTTCCCATGAAGGAACATGGTTCCTCACCAACTCAATGAGTGGTGCTACAAGTATAGAAAAATACGGGGCAAACCTTTTGTAAAAGTTTGTTAAGTCTTGGAAACCCCAAATTTTTCTTACACTTGGTGGAGCGGGCCACTCAGGAATGACCTTTATTCTCTTAGGGTTCATGGGAACCCCTTGATCACAATTTAAAAAATTAAGAAAAGTAAAGCAATAGAACATACCTTTTTCTGTATTTTCATGTTGATTATTCCTACCAAAAAATATGACAAACCTAAGGTGTCCCATATGAGTGCCTAAGTTTGTATTGAAACTAAAAATAAGAACAAACCTACCTAACGAGTCCCTATGTACACAAATCATGAAGATGTTGGGTGCACGAGTGATTTTACAAAAGAGTGTTGCACCACCCAAAGCATTCATCACACCACCTATTTTTGGGATTTGGCGCCTAATAATACCTATTTTGGGCACCAACAAAGCACAAAGATTTAATCTCTTGCGAACCAAACCCTCATCCAACAACTCCTTTACTTGAGGAATAAACTTAAGCCTAAGAGATGTGGCAATGCTAACAAGTGTCTTTTTACAAAGGAGAAAATGTGGAGGTTGTCTAAGAAGGGAAATTTCTTTAATATTTGTCTTTATTTCAAAATGTCTTTCCTTCTTAGCTAACCTCTTGGAGGAGACACTTACCTCCTTACACTCCTCCTTAACCATTAAAGGTTGTCCTTCTTCTTGGGGGTAGATCTCTTCACTAGATTCTTCCCCTTTTGCTTCTTCACTTTTACTAGAGGAAGGTGAAGTAGTAGCCTCATCTTGGCTACTATAAATGTCTTGGCCCCTCATAATCATGGTTTTCTTGGTGGGGCATTGAGAAGTAATGTGTCCTCTTCCAAGACATTTAAAGCACTTCATGGAGCTAGTCTTCTCTTGCATACTAGCCTTAAGGGGTTGCTTTTCTATTGTCTTCCCCTTATCATCTTTGGGCTTAGAAGGTCTCACCCCTAAGATTCCTTGACCTTGGTCTTTCTTTGGATAAGAGTGAGAGCCATAAGATTTTGAAGTAGACTTCCTTTTAAGTTGTTGCTCTACCCTTATTTCCCAATCTAAATTGGCCTCTACATTGTCCTTCCCATGGAAGTATGGGAGTTTAATGTTAACCTCTTGAGGCTTTCTTTCATTTTCTCTCCTATGGGAGTGAGGTCTAAGATGTGACCTATGCCTTCCTTCATAATAGTCACGAAGTTCTTCACTTAGGCTCTTGCAAGAGTTATGACTACTATAGGAGACATGTTTTTCTCTTTTCATTTCTTTCATTATTTTTCTTCTTTCTTCCTCTCTTATTTTCTTTCTTTCATCTTGACTTATTTCTTCCACTCTTTTTTTACCTTTTTCTTTTCTCTCTTGTTTTTCTTTCCACAACTTAAGGGATCTCAACTCATCTAATATCTTATACAAGGGGTCCTTAGGAGTAGAACCCTCACCATTAACACTAGATGAAGAATGAAGACTCATGTTGGTTCCTAAGTTATGGTTCTTTCTTGTTGGGGGTTTGAAAAAAAGGTAAAAGAAACTATGGTTGAAACTAGCCAAAATAAACACTAAAAAAGGTGTGAAAGATAAGGTAAAAACTAATTGGTAAAAAGGAAAGCTATCTAGGCGGTTTGACAATGGAGGGTAAAGGAAAGAAGCTATGAAAGTAAGCAAGAAATTAAAGTGCAAGAAATGCAAACTAGGCGGATCCTAAGAGTGTTTGGATGACCTCATTTAAGGTTCCCAACAAAACACTCACTATCCTAAGGGAAAATTGCCTAAAATTATTACACACAAATGGAAGTAGGGTGACCTAGCGGAGGCTCCCAACTTACTTCCAATGAAAGGCCTTTTTGTTACAAAATTTGAAAGCAAAGCAAATTGCCAATTACAAAATTACAAAGAAAAAAGTCCTCAATTGTGGTGGCTATTCTCTCTTTAGTGTTTCACTCAATTTGGAGTGCTTCTTAGTCCAATAGCTCTTAAGGTGGTTGGCCCCTTGCTTCTTGACTCAAATTCTTCAAGATATGGCACCAATCCTCCTTTCCAATTCCCTATATGGCAACTCACAAGCAAGGAAACAAAGAGACAAGCAATAACCAAAGACAAAAAAAAAATGAAATGAAAGCTAAACCAATAGAGTTTTAACAAGACAAATTTCCAAGGATTATTCAACAATTAAAGCAATGGAAAGCACAAAAAAGCAAGCTAGGACTCAAAGAGAAACCTAGAATGGCTCTAGAGTAGAGTAGAAAAACTAAAAAAAAAAAAAAAGACTCAAGAAACCTCTAGTTTTGGCACTTGTTTTCACAATAATTTTCAATTGAAATTTCAGAACTAGGATTGGTATAAAATATGCACCAATTATAGAACAAATTTTGAGCCAAAACAACAAGCACACTTTCCTTTCACTTTTCTTTTTTTTTTCCTGGACACTGATTTTTCTGCCAACTTGTGAGATTTTTCTTATTTTTTCCTTTAATCCAAATCGCTTGGTTCTTTTTTTATAATTTGTGTCCAGATGTCTAGAAAATTCGGTAAAAGTTTCAGCTCAAAAATCGTAGTGACCAATTCCCAGTAATTTATACACTTTTGTATGTTCAAGCTGCCTGCACCAGCGATTTCAACCTAGAAATCAAGAGTAGTGTTTATGTTGCTTAAGGCTTGGATAGTTACAATTTGTGTTTGCTTATGCTCAATTATCTTGAATAACACAATTCAAGAGAGCTTAAGACTTATTTGATTCACAAATCCAGCCACAACTCAGCACCACATCTCAACTTCATCATAGGCATCATGTAGGAATCTTAGAAAACAAAAAAAGAGTTCAACAACAAGACTACTTCTAGGAATTGATTTAGAACATGTTATGAACTAAATAACATGCATGAATTAGACTCAAAATTGAAAAGATAGGCTAAGAATGAAAAGAATACATGAACAAATGTATCTAGAATTCAAAAAGCAAAATAAAAATTCAACACAAACTTAGAGCATAATGTGACAATTACTATGACTAAACATGACTCTAAGACAACATGGATTAAGTGATTTACACTTAGATTTTTGTGTTTTTTTTTCTAATCAATATTTTGGAACAAAATTTAGATCTAAAGGTTCAGCACAAGAATATTATGAATGAAAATTGATAGAACCTAAAATCAACACAAAAACAAGATTCAAGAGTAGATCTACAAAATTTGAACCATAGAAATGCAAGAACAAGTGTAGATCTAAGATTTAATCGGTTTATTTTTTTTTGAATCTACTCTAAACAGCACCAAACCACAAGACAATGGAGGATATACATGGAGAATAAGATGAAGAACAAGGAATTAAAGAGAATTCACCGAACAAAAAGATAGAGGAAGCAAAAGAACATCACCTAGATGAAGATGCTCTTGATACCACATGATGCAAGCTCCATTGGAGCTTGTAGGCCTAGGATCTTCTTCATCAATGGATTCCTTTGCTTCTTGGAAGATGAATGGCAGCGGAATGGAGAAAGGGAGAGAGAGAGGAGATGCCACTTCAAGGGGAAGATGAGTCTAGAAGAAGCTCACCACCATAGGAGGCCATGGATAAGAGCTTGGAGGAAGAATGAGATGAATGAAGGGAGAGGGAGAGAAGAGCACGAAATTTTGTGCTCTAAATGAGCTTTGAAATCTGAAGTTTAATATTCAAATCATCAAAGTTGAAAAAAATGCACACACATGACCTCTATTTATAGCCTAAGTGTCACACAAAATTGGAGGGAAATTCAAATTTCACTTGAATTTGAAATTGAATTTGTGGAGCCAAACTTTGGAGCCAAAATTTCACTAATTATGATTAGTGAATTTTAGTTATGGTTCAGCCCACTAATCCAAGATCAATTCCAAGATTCTCCACTAAGTGTGCTTAGGTGTCATGAGGCATGAAAAGCATGAAGGACATGCACAAAGTGTGACTATATGATGTGGCAATGGGGTGTAGTTAGCAAATGCTCACCTCCCCCTCTAAAATTTAATTGGATTGGGCTTCTACCAATTCAATTAAATTTATTTCCAACCACACACATCAAATATCCACTTAGTGCATGTGAAATTACAAAACTACCCCTAATACAAAAACTAGTCTAGGTGCCCTAAAATACAAGGGCTGAAAAATCCTATATTTCTAGGGTACCCTACCTACATTATGGAGCCCTAAATACAAGGCCCAAAAATAATGAAACCTTAATCTAATATTTACAAAGATAAGTGGGCTCGTACTTAGCCCATGGGCCCGAAATCTACCCTAAGGCTCATAAGAACCCTAGGGCCTTCTCTTGCATATCTGGCCCAATCTACTTGCAGTTTTCTATCCAATGCCCTTGCGGGGTAGGATTGCATCACAGGATGGTCCTTGGGGAAAAGAAATGGTGCCAAGATATCATACCTCAATGAGGCTGAGGGACTAATGTAGATAACTTGGCAACCCAACAATCACTCGGAGCATAACCAAGTTATGGTGAGAGTAACTGCCTGTAGTATTAGGGAAAGGATATATACTCCCATGACGTCACCTAGAAAAATAAACAAAGATGTAGGACCTCTATGTCGGCATGTTAATGAGGCGGTCAGGCTCAAGTAGTGGAACAAAATATGTAGTCAAAGATTAGGACTACTAGAGCAAATACGAGTAGTTAAACATTGGGAACGAATATGTGAATAGTGTAATGTGTTTGTTATTATGAACTTTCATCCTTTTTTTTGAAGCATGTTAAGGGGGGTGTGGATGACTCACCCATAAAACCTTATTTTTTAGAAAGTGATGGAGGACCGTGTACGAGTGATGAAGATGGAGCGACGATGCCGATAAAATATGTCAATGCCAAGGAGTGAAACGAAGAGGAGAAAGATCACTTAGAAGGAACCAAAGAATCTTACTTGGGTTTTGGGAGCTCATAGTCTTAACTGAGTCGCTACTCCGAGTTCTAGTCCTCTTGTAAATATAGGTAGCCTAGGAACTATTAATATCATGTATCGGTTTTTATTAGTGGCCCAAGTATAGTATGTATTTATAAGAAATGATGTAAGTGTATATTTTGTTGATTATATGAGGATGTTCTATTAACGAATTTGTTGATGTGTAAATGAAATATATAGTTTTGAGTCATCTTAAGATATAAATGTCTTTTGACTTAACGATTTTTTACCTAGTGTGTTTAATAAAAGATAAAGGCATTTGATTTTTTCAAGTGGTCATGTATTCATTAACTAACTTTAATCTTGACTATTTATGTATTTAGAGGAAAAGGTCTTAGAAGGTAAATAAGTGGTTCATGTATGCTACTGCATAAAAAAATCACTTTATTCTTTGCTGGAAATTCACAGAAAATGAGAATTATAGTGTCAAATTCGGATACCAATTTGTGTTCAGTAATGAAGTACCAAGATTCCATCAACAAGTTCAAGGTGGGTGCCCGCAATGTAGAAGCCTTATGCTTTAGGCCGGCAATGAAGGTGTCGGCAGAGATGGTTTTTCATAATGTGGTGTGCTAAACTAATAGCCAAAGAATTTTCTTTAAATGGAAGAAGCAAGGAAGCTATATAGACCGAGAAACTATTTTGGTGGTGTTGTGGAAGATTTTCATAGTGTATTCAGCAAAGAATAAAGTGATTTTTTTGTGCAGTAGCATCCATCGCAACTTCCCATTTCTCTTTCCACACACGAACTGTCCTTCCTTCACCAATCCTCTAAATTCCCCCTTTATTTATCACCCACCAGTTACCCCACATGTTTGACCATGCATAACTAGGCTGGAAACCTTTGTGTGGTTATGATATTGTTGTCATTGGATAGTATTTTTCCTTGACCATTCTGGAAAAGAGGGATTCCAAATTTTTCAAAAGCGTTCTTTTGGAAGCTTGTGCAATTTTAAAACCAAGGCCACCACCATCTTTTGTGCAATTTGATTGCATGTTGACTTTGGTAGCATGAAACATCTCATCACATAGGAAGGAATAGCTTGCACCACTAACTTTATTAGGCCACTCATCCTGCTTTTGAAAACATCTTCTCCTTCCAACCTTTCAGCTTATTCCAAACTCTATCTCTAGCAAAATTAAACACTTGAGTCTTTGATCTCCCCAAAATGGTTGGAAGACCCAAATAATTTACATGTCTCTCCATTGCCTTTACCCGAAGCAACTTATCAAGTTCATCAATTTTGGTACTAGGCACATTTTGGATACAAGAGAGCTCAGATTTCTCTAGATTAATCCTTTGGCCAGAAAAAGCTTCATAGGTTTTCAAGATTTCAACCAAGTGTTTTTCTTCCTCTCCATTAGCTCTTGCAAAAATGATGCTATCACCTACAAAAAAAAAGTGAGATAATAGGAGCCCCAGGGTGCACTTTGAATCCATGCAGTCTCTTTTGATCCATAACCTATGATATCATTGAAGAAAAAATTTATGCACATAAAAAGATGAGGTATATGGGGACAAAGGCCCCCCTGCCTTAATCCCCTATGTGGTATGAACTTCATATAAGGTTGGCCATTTAAATTAACAAAAAAATGATATTGTTGTGACACACCTCACCACCAAAGATATCCAACTATTAGGGAAACCCATGCTAATAGTCACTTCTTTCAGAAAATGCCATTTCACCCTATCATACGCTTTTGACATATGAAGCTTGATAGCCATTATGTCTTTCCTCCCATTTTTCATTATTTGCATATGGTGGAAACAATCAAACTCAATTAGTTCATTGTTGGTTATCAATCTTTGAGGAACAAAACCACTTTGTAATTCATGAAAAATGATAAAGATAATTAACCTCAACTCGCAACACAAAGTTTGTAACTTCATTGCCCACTACCTCCCATAACTGATGGTACAAATGTGTTGATGTGTCGTCAATGCCAAGAGCTTTTGTAGGGTGCATCATATTTAAGGCCTCCACCACTTCTTCTCTAGTAAATGGTCTCTCAAGCTCACCCTTATATTTTTGGGTAATCAACACTCCCACAAATAAAATTACCACCCACACAAAGGATTGTGAGAACACACACAAAGATTACACCGTAAGAAAAATAATAACAAACACAAAAATTTAACGTGGTTCGACACCTCTTGCCTATATCCACAGAACTGACTCAAAAATTATTTCACTGTCACAAAAATAATAACAAGATTGTAACCCACCCCTAATAGTGTATCACTCTACAAACCCGAGTACCCCACTCAATGGTTACAAGAAATGATAATACACAAAGACATTTTTCTCTCAACAAAGTGACTTTGTTTCACAATCTGATGAGGACATGACCAAGAGCAAGGGCAAGGATCCACTTGAAGGACTTGGAGGACCTATTGATGAGGACATGACCAAGAGCAAGGGCAAGGATCCACTTGAAGGACTTGGAGGACCTATGACAAGGGCTAGAGCAAGGAAAGCCAAGGAAGCTCTTCAACAAGTGCTGTCCATACTATTTGAATACAAGCCCAAGTTTCAAGGAGAAAAGTCCAAGGTTGTGAGTTGTATCATGGCCCAAATGGAGGACTAAATGACACCACTTTATTTCAATTTTAGAGTGTTTAGTTTGTCTAAATAATGGCCCAATCCTTGTAAAGTTGGCTGACCAAAAATATGTTTTGGGTTAATCAACTAAAAGGGCTTTAGTTCAAGTTGTAATAAGGGCCCAATTGGCAACCTAGGCATCAGCCTTTTGGGAGACCAAATGGTGGCTGACTTGTTGGCTGTTGGGGGTGACTTTTGGTTGCCAACAATTTCAGTTACACTCAGCCATTTAGTTTGTTTTAATTCCCTAGGTTAATGGCATTAAGTTATTTTAATTCTAGGTTAGTGGGTCATTACTAAAATCTGCTGTAAAGCTTCTATATAAGCTGAACCATTTTATCAATAAACACAAGTTGATTTTTATTCAGAAAATTAGAGTTTATCTCTTTTATCTTAGTGAGAGTGATTCTCCTAAATTCTTGAGTGATTCAAGAACACCCTGGCTGTATCAAAGGACTTTCACAACCTTTGTGTGTTGCCCTCGCTGGAAAGAGTGATTCTTTCCTTCCTATCATCTCCACCCTTGTTCTTTCAAACCACAATTCCAGAAAATCCACCTCTGCCCAAAATTATCTCGTGACCATAACTCCCATTTCACACACTCAAATTAAGTGATTCTTGAGCCTAAATTGAATTTCAAAACGAGACCTTTCACCTCGTTTTGGAATCACCTCATTTGGAGCCCTGTAGCTTCCGTTATTGCCATTTCTATATTTCTGTCCAGCCACCACTTAACCTACGTTTTACCATCCCATTCATCCATTTTATGCCAGAAACCACCTTATTAAGACCCACGAGATTAACCACCTTATTTTCCATCCTTTCCTTAATCAATTTCCGCATTTTCCATCAAGGTTTAATCCTAGACGATCCTAAGTCAGCCCTTGTGCCATGAGGGTTCATATCATTTGGTAATCAGAGCTCCGGTTCTAGGATCAACACTTCCTTTGCTGGAAATATTGGGTAACATCCTTCTTTATTCTCTTTGCCATTTATATTACCTTCTTATTCATATATATTTTTTTTAGGCTGAACCATTGCAAAAGTTAAGCCTTTTGATCTCTTTGTTATAAAAAAAAAAAAAGAAGCAGAATTTCGCATAAGCAAAATTAAAAAAAAAAAAATTGGGCTGAATGGTTCATGCTTGAAGAACTTAAAAAAAAAAACTCTTTAAGGTAATATATTGGTTGCATGAAGGATTGTTACTTGAATTCCTAAATTCTGAATTTTATTTCCTTCATTTGTGCCTAAAAACATTGTTAGCCTTTTTCTTGGTTAACCTTTTCCTTGTCTAGCCTTACCTTACACATATTGGTGAATTGTTCTTTGTTGTGGCCATAATCTCTTGAATTGCCTAAGAACTCAAGGGGAATTAGAGTGGTAAAAGGCAAGAGTGTTTCATTAGAGAAAAGCCATAATTGTGTGATACACTTGAGTGGGTGAGGTATTCAAACAGCAACTATAATTGTCTTGTTACGTTTGATTTGTTTGTTTGAGATGTCAGGTACTAATCCTAATGATGGAGTGGGGCTTTCGCAATTCCAAATGCAAGCTTTGATGCAACATATGGAGAGGTTAATGAAACAACGAGATGATGCGCTCCATGAGAGGTTGGATCAAATGGAGAATAGAGATCATAATGAAGAAGAAAGGAGGAGAAGAGGGAATGATGGTGTTCCTAGACAAAACCGAATTGATGGTATTAAACTCAACATTCCTCCATTTAAAGGAAAGAATGATCCGGAGGCCTACTTGGAGTGGGAGATGAAAATAGAGCATGTTTTCTCATGCCACAACTATGAGGAGGACCAGAAGGTGAAGCTTGCCGCCACGGAGTTTTCCGACTATGCTCTTGTGTGGTGGAACAAGCTACAAAAGGAGAGAGCAAGAAATGAAGAGCCAATGGTTGATACATGGACGGAGATGAAAAAGATCATGAGGAAGCGGTATGTGCCGGCTAGTTACTCAAGGGACTTGAAATTCAAGCTCCAAAAACTAACCCAAGGCAACAAGGGGGTTGAGGAGTATTTCAAGGAAATGGATGTGCTCATGATTCAAGCAAATATTGAAGAAGATGAGGAGGTAACTATGGCTCGATTTCTTAATGGTTTGACTAATGATATCCGTGATATTGTTGAGCTGCAGGAGTTTGTTGAAATGGATGATTTTCTTCACAAAGCAATCCAAGTGGAGCAACAATTAAAAAGGAAGGGAGTGGCTAAGAGGAGTTTTACCAACTTTGGTTCTTCTAGTTGGAAAGACAAAGGTAAGAAAGATGGGGCTGCTACTTCTAGTAGTTCCACACCTATCCCATCAAAAACTCGCTCAAAGTCCCAAGAGGAACCCTCTAAAAGGAGTAGAGATGTGAAGTGTTTCAAGTGCCAAGGCCTAGGACACTATGCTTATGAGTGCCCTAACAAAAGGTCCATGGTTCTTAGAGATGGAGAATATATAAGTGAATCTGATGTTGAAGAGGAAGAGGAGAGTGAGTACGTAGAGGAAGAGGAGACTCCGGAGGGAGATTTGTTGATGATTAGGCGGTTACTTGGTGGTCAATTGAAGCATGAGGAGGAGAGCCAAAGAGAAAACATCTTTCACACTAGATGTTTAATCAATGGCAAGGTGTGCATGGTGATCATTGATGGAGGTAGTTGCACCAATGTGGCTAGTGCTAGATTAGTGTCAAAGCTAAATTTAGCTACTAAACCACATCCTAGGCCATACAAACTTCAATGGCTTAGTAAGGATGGGGAGGTGCAAGTGAGGCAGCAAGTGGAAGTGGACGTTTCCATTGGGAAATACAATGATAAGGTACTTTGTGATGTTGTTCCTATGGAGGCCAGTCACTTACTTTTGGGGAGACCATGGCAATTTGATAAAAGAGCCAATCATGACGGTTACACCAACAAGATCTCTTTCATGCACCAAGACAAAAAGATTGTGCTCAAGCCATTGAGTCCACAAGAAGTGTGTGAGGATCAAAAGAAAATGAGAGAAAAACTTCTTCAAGAGAAAAAAGAAAAAGAAAAAGTGAGCAAAACACTTGAGAGTGAGAAAAAGAGGGAAACACTTGAGAGGAAAAAGAGTGAACAAAAGAAGAGTGAAACACTTGAAGTGAGGGAGAGCTATTTAGCCACAAAAAGTGAGGTCAAGAGGTTGTTTCGTGCTAAACAGTCACTATATATCTTGTGTTGCAAAAATCAGATTTTGACCACTAACACTTTTGATGATTTTGAAGTGCCTTCTAGTGTTAAAACTCTTTTGCAGGATTTTCAAGACATGTTTCCACCAAATGTGCCAAATGGACTACCACCTTTGAGGGGAATTGAGCATCAAATTGATCTCATTCCGGGAGCTTCTTTGCCCAATAGGCCAGCCTATAGAAGTAATCCACAAGAAACCAAAGAGATTCAAAGACAAGTGGATGAACTCATTAGCAAAGGTTGGGTAAGAGATAGTATGAGTCCTTGTGCTGTCCCAGTGATTTTGGTCCCTAAAAAGGATGGGACATGGCGCATGTGTTCCGATTGTAGAGCCCTTAATAACATCACCATTAAATATAGGCATCCTATACCTAGGCTTGATGATTTGCTTGATGAATTGCATGGTGCATGTTACTTCTCTAAAATCGATTTAAAAAGTGGATACAATCAAATTAGGATTAGAGAAGGGGATGAATGGAAAACTGCTTTTAAAACAAAATATGGTTTGTATGAATGGTTGGTTATGCCTTTTGGCCTAACTAACGCTCCTAGCACTTTCATGAGATTAATGAACCATATCTTGAGAGAGTTCATAGGAAAGTTTGTTGTGGTGTACTTTGATGATATTCTTATCTATAGCACTTCACTTGATTTGCATATTGATCATTTAAAATCTGTCTTGACTGTGCTTAGAAAAGAACAATTGTATGCCAATCTTGAAAAATGCATCTTTTGTACTAACCATGTTGTGTTTCTTGGTTTTGTTGTGAGTTCAAAAGGAGTGCAAGTTGATGAGGAGAAGGTTAGGGCTATTCAAGAATGGCCTACACCTAAGTCTGTGACCGAGGTGAGGAGTTTTCATGGCTTAGCAAGTTTTTATAGACGATTTGTGAAGGATTTTAGCACATTGGCAGCACCTCTCAATGAAGTGCTCAAGAAAAATGTTGGTTTCAAATGGGGAGAGAAACAAGAAGAAGCTTTCAATGTTCTTAAGCAAAAGCTAACTAATGCCCCCATACTTGCGTTGCCAAACTTTCAAAAATCTTTTGAAATTGAGTGTGATGCTTCAAATGTTGGGATTGGGGCTGTGTTGATGCAAGAAGGCCATCCAATTGCTTATTTTAGTGAAAAGTTAAGTGGTCCTACCCTTAACTATTCAACTTATGATAAGGAGTTGTATGCCTTAGTACGGGCTTTGAAAACATGGCAACACTACCTTTATCCCAAGGAATTTGTCATTCATAGTGACCATGAGTCCCTCAAATATATCAAGGGGCAAGGCAAGCTTAACAAAAGGCATGCGAAGTGGGTGGAATTCCTAGAGCAATTCCCTTATGTTATCAAACATAAAAAGGGAAAAGGTAATATTGTAGCCGATGCTCTTTCTCGGCGTCATGCATTACTTTCTATGCTTGAAACAAAATTGATTGGTCTTGAATGTTTGAAAAGCATGTATGAAAATGATGAAACTTTTGGAGAAATTTTTAAAAATTGTGAAAAATTTTCAGAAAATGGTTTCTTTAGACATGAAGGCTTTCTTTTCAAAGAAAACAAATTGTGTGTGCCTAAATGTTCTACTAGAAATTTGCTTGTTTGTGAAGCACATGAAGGAGGTTTAATGGGGCATTTTGGGGTCCAAAAGACTCTAGAAACATTACAAGAACATTTTTATTGGCCTCATATGAAAAAGGATGTGCAGAAATTTTGTGAACATTGCATTGTGTGTAAAAAGGCAAAGTCTAAGGTAAAGCCTCATGGATTGTATACTCCATTGCCAATTCCGGAGTATCCTTGGATTGATTTATCCATGGATTTTGTTTTGGGGCTGCCAAAAACAAGCAATGGTAGAGATTCCATTTTTGTGGTTGTTGATAGGTTTTCTAAAATGGCTCATTTTATTCCATGTAAAAAAGTTGATGATGCTTCCCATGTGGCTGATTTGTTTTTCAAGGAGATTGTGAGACTCCATGGTTTGCCAAGGAGCATTGTTAGTGATAGGGACTCTAAGTTCCTAAGCCATTTTTGGAGGACTTTGTGGAGCAAGTTGGGCACTAAATTGTTATTTTCAACCACTTGTCACCCACAAACCGATGGGCAAACGGAAGTTGTTAATAGGACTTTGGGAACTTTGCTTAGGACAGTTTTGAGGAAGAACTTAAAAACTTGGGAAGCTTGTTTACCCCATGTTGAATTTGCTTACAATAGAGCTGTTCATAGCACCACTAATTGTTCTCCTTTTGAAGTTGTTTATGGTTTTAACCCACTAACTCCTCTTGATCTTTTGCCTATGCCTAATGTTTCTGTTTTTAAGCATAAAGAAGGTCAAGCAAAGGCGGACTATGTGAAGAAGCTTCATGAGAGAGTCAAAGATCAAATTGAGAGGAAAAATAAAAGCTATGCTAAACAAGCCAACAAAGGGAGAAAGAAGGTTGTCTTCGAACCCGGAGATTGGGTTTGGGTGCACATGAGAAAAGAAAGGTTTCCGGAACAAAGGAAATCAAAGCTTCAACCAAGGGGAGATGGACCATTTCAAGTGCTTGAAAGAATCAATGACAATGCTTACAAAGTTGAGCTGCCCGGTGAGTATAATGTTAGTTCCACCTTCAATGTCTCTGATTTATCTCTTTTTGATGCAGATGGAGAATCCGATTTGAGGACAAATCCTTCTCAAGAGGGAGAGAATGATGAGGACATGACCAAGAGCAAGGGCAAGGATCCACTTGAAGGACTTGGAGGACCTATTGATGAGGACATGACCAAGAGCAAGGGCAAGGATCCACTTGAAGGACTTGGAGGACCTATGACAAGGGCTAGAGCAAGGAAAGCCAAGGAAGCTCTTCAACAAGTGCTGTCCATACTATTTGAATACAAGCCCAAGTTTCAAGGAGAAAAGTCCAAGGTTGTGAGTTGTATCATGGCCCAAATGGAGGACTAAATGACACCACTTTATTTCAATTTTAGAGTGTTTAGTTTGTCTAAATAATGGCCCAATCCTTGTAAAGTTGGCTGACCAAAAATATGTTTTGGGTTAATCAACTAAAAGGGCTTTAGTTCAAGTTGTAATAAGGGCCCAATTGGCAACCTAGGCATCAGCCTTTTGGGAGACCAAATGGTGGCTGACTTGTTGGCTGTTGGGGGTGACTTTTGGTTGCCAACAATTTCAGTTACACTCAGCCATTTAGTTTGTTTTAATTCCCTAGGTTAATGGCATTAAGTTATTTTAATTCTAGGTTAGTGGGTCATTACTAAAATCTGCTGTAAAGCTTCTATATAAGCTGAACCATTTTATCAATAAACACAAGTTGAGTTTTATTCAGAAAATTAGAGTTTATCTCTTTTATCTTAGTGAGAGTGATTCTCCTAAATTCTTGAGTGATTCAAGAACACCCTGGCTGTATCAAAGGACTTTCACAACCTTTGTGTGTTGCCCTCGCTGGAAAGAGTGATTCTTTCCTTCCTATCATCTCCACCCTTGTTCTTTCAAACCACAATTCCAGAAAATCCACCTCTGCCCAAAATTATCTCGTGACCATAACTCCCATTTCACACACTCAAATTAAGTGATTCTTGAGCCTAAATTGAATTTCAAAACGAGACCTTTCACCTCGTTTTGGAATCACCTCATTTGGAGCCCTGTAGCTTCCGTTATTGCCATTTCTATATTTCTGTCCAGCCACCACTTAACCTACGTTTTACCATCCCATTCATCCATTTTATGCAAGAAACCACCTTATTAAGACCCACGAGATTAACCACCTTATTTTCCATCCTTTCCTTAATCAATTTCCGCATTTTCCATCAAGGTTTAATCCTAGACGATCCTAAGTCAGCCCTTGTGCCATGAAGGTTCATATCACAATCTCTCTTCATGTGTTGTGTTTCTCCACTAATTCTCTTCTCTATTTATAGTGAAGATTGCCACCAACTATTATAAATAATTTTTCTTGGAAGTTGAAACAAAAACAACTTCCAATGCATCCATTCAACTAAGGTTCATCTAGTAAAATGCAATCTTCCACTTTGCATTTAAGCCACCTAAACCTTAGTGATAAAAATCCAATCTTCCACTTTACAATTCTCCCCCTCAAGCCAAAAGAGAAATATCCTTCAATCAATTTGAAAGTGAACAAACTCCTCCTCGAATTGAAGTATCTCCCAACACTTCCACAACATTAGAAAACTTTATTTTCTTCTTCACTTTGCTATCATGGCTCCTCTTCAAGGCTTGACCATCCAAATAGCAAAGTTTATCTTTATTTTTCTGTCCTTGCAACACCTAGTGTCTCCCCTTGTACACTTTGCAACCCCACTTTGAACCAATATACTTGTACCCTGTGATGTCATCTCCACAATAGAAATCATATTGACAATAGCGGAAGGTGCAAACCTCACATTTGAGAAAGTTTGAGTAGCACCATCATGGAGCTTCATCCTCACGCTCCATATGCCTTCAACCTTCATTTTTCCACCATTCCCTAACTTGAAATGAATGAATTCTCCATCATTTTTCAAAGTATCAAACATCTCTTGATCTCTGTAAATGTGCTTTGAGGCAATAGGATCCATCACCCATTTTGTTTTAACAACCTCATTGTTTGATGCCAAAAACACATCATCTTCATCTTTAACACTTTTTACTACATTAGTTTGGAGTTGGCGTCATCTTTGTTCATATCTCTTAATTTCTTCAAGTCCTCCTTCATTTGTTTGCATCTCACTTACACATGACCATTCTCACCATAATAGTAACATTGTATGTTACTCATATCTGGTTATAGACGCGATTGCGATTTTGATCTTCCTCTTAGCCTATCATGATGTCTCCTTGAATGATTTCTCCCCCGCTCAGACTCCACCACTACTATTGCATTGTGTTCATCATCAACATTTTCACTTCTCATCATTCTCTCATTTTCTCTAAGAGTGACAATCACCTTATCCAAATTCAAAGTTGATCATCTAGCAAGCAACATTTCAACCAAAGCTTTGAAGGACCTTGGTAGTGAGGCCAACAACAACAATGTCTATTCCTCATCAGAGAGTTTATCATCTGCATTTAATAGTTGACTTACTAGTTGACTGAACTTGTTGATGTGGTCATGGAGGTCTCCTCCCATCTCCATTTTGAGTTGATACAACTCCATCTTCAAACAAAGGTGATTGGTTAGCGACTTTGACGCATAGATATTCTTGAGCTTCTCCCATAAGGCCTTTTGTGTTGTTTCCTTAAGCACATTGTGTTTTATCTCAGGAGCAAGGGCTAACCGAATTGTGCTCACATCCCTCCTTTGGATCTTAGTCCACTCGGTTTCATTTATAGAAGTCCACCTTTCATCTTCTAATGCCTAATCAAGACTTTGTTACCCCAAAAGGTCTTGAATATTACTTTTCCAAATCGTAAAATTTATTTTTTCGTCAAACAACGATATCTCGAACCTTTGTGTGCTCCCGACCATTGCTCTGATACCACTTTTGGGTAATTAACGCTCCCACAAATAAAATTACTCACCCCCACAAAGGATTATGAGAACACACACAAAGATTACATCGTAAGAAAAATAATAACAAACACAAGAATTTAACGTGGTTCGACACCTCTTGCCTACGTCCATGAAACCGACTCAAAAAGTATTTCACTATCACAAAATTGATTACAAGATTGTAACCCACCCCAAATAGTGTATCACTCTACAAACCTGAGTATCCCACTCAATGGTTACAATAAATGATAACATTCTCACACAAAGACACTTGTCTCTCAACAAAGTGACTTTGTTTCACAAACTCTCTTCTCACACACTCTCTCTTCATGTGTTGTGTTTCTCCATTAATTCTCTTCTCTATTTATAGTGAAGATTGTCACCGACTATAATAAATAAGCTCTCTTGGAAGTTGAAACAAAAATAACTTCTAATTCATCTATTCAACTAAGGTTCATATAGTAAAATGCAATCTTCCACTTTGCCTTTAAGCCAGTTAAACCTTAGTGATAAAAATTCAATTTTCAATATGCATGTACCTTATCTTTTGGCTTGATACTCTCACATACCAACTATTATTCTCACTCACACTAATTCAGTCATGTTATCATAGTTTTTCTAGATTTCAATAGGTAAACAAATCTGAGAAAAATTGTGTCAGCATGCTAGCTATTTCCTCATCATCGTCAATGGTATTTCTTTTGTTTCTCTAGGATGCATTTTGGTGGAAACTTTTTCTATTAAGATCCCTATGCTTTTGCCATTGATCTTTGACCCAATTCATCTCCTCTTGATCTAAAATATAATCCAGATTTTACTCTACCCCCCCCCCCCCCCCAAATTCCTCAATACCCACCAATGTCTTCACTTCTTTTTTCCAAAGAGTATCAACTCGAGTTTTATAATATCATTTAATCATAATTCGTCATTTAAATTATTTTAAGATAATTATTTAAAAAATTCACAAATTTATCTAACATAATAAGTTGTGATTGGATAATCGTGTAATATTTTTTACATATGATGGCATAACTTTTTTTCTCTATATATATATATCCATACATATATAATTCTTTATATTAATATTTAAGATGATATTCTACATATAAAGTTTGCATCGTAATGTTAGAGAATACAAGACATTATTGCGTGCCGCGGTGCCGGGTTTGAGACAAGACAGCCACCATTCCTAAACAACATCAGAATCAAATACTTCACATAGCCATATATATAGAATTCTAGTTGTTTTCTAAACTGAATCTTTTGATGGAACAAGAATCTAATAGCAGAATTTCAGCTCTAAATAACTTTCCAGATTCCCTTTTTCCCGATGAATCTCTGCAAAGAGGGCAAGTAGTGGCATTGTTGAAACCAACCCAAGTATTCAAGCAATCTCTGTGGAAGACATGTCCACACCGCAGCGTTATGATCCTTTCTTCTGTTTCTCCCATTTTGCAGAGACACACGGCGCAATCTTCATCTTCCCGTGACACATAGGTGGGCACGTGATCATGGCAAGAGCTAAGCTTTTCTCGAAAGAGGGTGCAAGATAAGGGATACCACAAATGGTGGAAAATGGAATGTAATGTCCATTTTAGAAGGGTGTGAGGGAGAGCTAAGCACTTCATGAACATTCTGAAGGTATGGGAAGAGGAAATAAGGTTAATTGCTAAGGCGAATCTGATTAGAGGGCTCATGGTTGAAGTTTGGGTTTGATGAAATGTTGGAATGGTACGTTGTGTGTATTTATTATAACCTAATGAGGAAAAGTTGGGTCAAAATTCCGTAGTGTTGAATGCTAGGAAAAGACTTGCCCCTGATTGGGTGCATGTATATGCAACAATTTGGACCCAAATTGGGTCTAAATTCCATAGTGTGGAATGGTACGTTGTGTGTATTTATCATTAATGTGTGGAATTTTGTTGCATAGGAAAAATAAAATAAAATTGATGACCCTAAAAACCTCATTTAAATTAAAAGATGTTTTTAATTATACACACACAAAATTTTAAAGACTTTTTTTAAAGAAAAATGATTTTTTTCTTATAACAATGTGGCTCTAAATATTAAAATTTGGTTAAAAATGATTTTATCTCATCATTTTAATTTATTGGAAGAAAAAAATAACAAGAAGTTAAATAGAATAGGTTTGTGTTTCACGCAATTCCCCTTTCTCCATATTGGACCAACTGCATCCGTCATTCTTCTCGCTTGAATCACGGACTGTTTGGTCACCGACTATTAGGATTTTGTCTATTTGCTGATATTTTTCTTGCTGAATTTTGTTTAAGAATTTTACGTGACTTTTATTTTGATTTACACAAAAATTGTTATAAAATTTATGCTAATTTAAATTCATGGGATTTCAAAGTTTCTTGTAGATTAAATCGATTAACACTCTAATAAGATTCTAAAATAAATACCAAATGATTAATGTTTGATAAGGGAAATATACTTCTCAACTAAAGCTTTCCAAATTACTAGAAAAAGTATTTGATGTAAGTGAAAGAAAAAAGTATGAATCAAAAAAGCAATAAAGCAAAATTTAAAGGCAATAAAACTGTAAATTCCGTAAGATAAAATGTACAAATAAGATAAGTGCCGTAGCCTAAACTGATGCTAATTTCAAATTAGATTCGTCTTACATTGACCAAAGTTAACACTAGTAGTGTATGCACGGTAACATCCACCTGGCCAAACGCTGCATGGCAATTAATGTTATTGATGGATCTAACTGTTTTAAATTAGTTGTGAGATAGTATCGGCTTGGCTAACACTAAAACAAATATTTTGTTTGGCATCAGTTAAAAATAACTCTAAGTCAGAAGCTAATTCAAAATGCTATAATGCATTAAATACGTATTAGAGTTGGCTTGATAGACACTAGCGTCTAATTAATGCACTCGTTTCAACTTAACCTCAAAATAATAAATTAAATGGCCAGCCAGATCCATCTCTCTTATTCTCCTTTTTCTTCTTTTTTAACAATGTCCCATGGTAATCATTCTAATGATCTCAAATGTGATCAGATAAAAACACTACGATTTTAACATAAAAAGTTTATTTTTAGTTCTTTTGAAAATAGGTAAGAATTTTTCACAATTTCAAGCATATCATATAAGCATTGCATATAAAATTCTCCAAGTCCTAAATCATAAAGGTACTTGTGTCCCAAGACACTTCATTATCAAAACATCATAAATAAATCTCTAAAATAATTTTCAAGTGTCCCATTAGGATAATAAATACGACATAGATCCATGAATATATTTAAATCCTAAGCTAGTCTCCACTAAGACAAAACATAAATAAAGACCAAGGGTCAAATCTCGCCTCAAAGTTCATTACCAAGTCTGTATCAACCATGAGTGACATGTTCCAGAGAAGCTACATCATAATTTTCTCCCATGTCAAATGACACGATCATCACAGTTTAACAAAAAATGCAAGGGTAAACTCATTTAAAAAGAAATATCATGTAATTGAAATAATATAAGATCACAATTTTAAGAAAGATATAGAAAATCCTTCACATTTTTTATACCAATGTAGTTATACAACTCACCAAGTATCACATTATTCTTAAGTCACAATTATTAATGTACATGCCTAACTATTATATCATGTCATCCTAACTTTTTACTCTCATGTAGATTTCACCTTGAGCGATTAACCCAAGTGCATTCCTTAACATAGTCACGCTTTCACCATTCAACAAGGTTCAAATTAATCTCGTGGAGGAAGTGTGATTTTATTGGCAATGGATGAACACGGTTAGTGGCTTACCTCTTGTAAGACTTGCATCAACCTTAACTTATTTAGGGATTCACTCACTCATCCATTCTTAACACTGTTAGTCATCACTAACAACCTCCAGCACTAGGTTGAGGGCCTTCTTAGCACCCCAAATCCATATCCAACTCAAATCTTTTGTTTCCAAATATGATCATCAAATTAGTACACCATTAATAACCTAAAACAACGATCCAACACATCAAGCATAAGATTGAAGTTAGTTTAAAGCTTTCCTTAACTATCAAACTCAAGAAACTTGCTTTGAGATGAAGAAAAGTAGAAAGGATGGAACTTTGGGTCCAACATGTTGGATCAAGTGGCCTCAGAATAATTAAGAAGCGGGGGTTGAATTAATTATTAGTTTGCCTTGACTAATTAAAAAACTTATCCTTCTTAATGTTACTAGATTTAATTAGACTTTTACTACTAAGTTAAGAGAGTAAGGAACAGAAATAGAAACTTAACCAAAAGTAAAAGTGATAATTAAAAGTACACAACGGAAATTAAAGAGTGTAGGGAAGAAGAAGACAAACACAAGATTTATACTGGTTCATCCACAAACCATGCCTACATTCAGTCCCCAAGCAACTTGCGGTTCTTGAGATTTCTTTCAACCTTGTAAAATCCTTTACAAGCCAAAGATCCACAAGGGATGTACCCTCTCTTGTTCTCTTTGAATAACCAAGTGAATGTACCCTCCACTTGAACTGATCCACAAGAGATGTACCCTCTCTTGTTCTCAGTATAACAATCCCCAAGTAGATGTACCCTCTACTTGTACCACAAAGGATGTACCCTCCAATGTGTTGGGATAAAAACTTCTCAGGCAGTTAGTCCTTCGAATCTTTGTAAGGGGAAATAAAAGATATCTCAGGCGGTTAGTCCTTCAAAATCTTTTGCTTAAGGGGAAGGGAAGAATCAAAAGAATTCTCAGGCGATTAGTCCTTTGAATCTTTTGTAAGGGAGAAGAGAGACACAAAAGAATTCAGGCGGTTAGTCCTTCTATTCTTTTGGCAAGGGGAGAAGAGAATGAAAAAGATGAATAACACAAGTTTTTGAACAAAGAACTTTTCTTGGAAGAGAAAGTGTTGAACAAAAACTTTTAGAAAGATGAAGAGAAATGAATTGGAAAGTTTTGTTGAAAGTGTTGAAAGAGATGAAAGACGATATTGAAAGATTGATTGAAAGAGATGATCTTGTTCTTTCTTAAATTCATGCTATGGTCACATATTTATAATCTCTTGATGACTCAAGTCAAAGTTTGTGACTCTTGCCAATTTCTTTAAAACTAGTCACTTAAAAAAGTTGTGAATTTTGAAAGAATCTTCAAAAACAAGTCACTTGAAGAATTGTGACTTTTGGAAATGTATTTTTCAAAATCATTCACTGGTAATCGATTACCATCAAGGTGTAATTGATTACATATCAACAGATGTGACTCTATTTTGAATTTTGAAAATTAAAACGTTTAGAGGCTCTGCTAATCAATTACAAATATTTTGTAATCGATTACACAAGTTTAAAATGATTTAAAACTGTTTAAAAACAAGTTGTGACTCTTGAAATTTGAATTCTAACATTTTAAAACACTGGTAATCGGTTACTACCTTCTGGTAATCGATTACCAGAGAGTAAAACTCTTTGGTAATGATTTTGTGAATACTTCTTGTGTTACTCAATGTTTTGGAAAACTTTTTAAGTACTTATCTTGATTGAGTCTTCCCTTGTTTCTTGAATCTTGAGTTTTGAATCTTGATCTTGATTATTCTTGAATCTTGATTCTTGAAACTTGATTCTTGAATCTTGATTCTTGAAACTTGATTCTTGAATCTTTGGATTTTGCTTGACTCTTGATTCTTTGGCATCATCAAAATAACCTTGGAAGACATTGCTTCCACAATCTCCCCCTTTTTGATGATGACAATCCTGAAATTAAGAGAATGCATACAATTTTTGTTCTACCGTTCACTCATCCCTTTCTCCCCCTTTCTTTTTGAATTTGTGCTTAATTTTAAAGTTTTTTTTGAAAATATAACATCTTGATTTCTTAAAATACCAAATTTGTCTCCCCATTTGGCAACATCAAAAAGGCCAAAATGCATAAAACATACATAATTTTAAAAACATACACAAAGCATATTTTGTAAAATAAACATAAAAGATTCTAAATCATTCATGAAGCAAGACATAAACCAAATGATAATGCAAATCACATAATCATATGTCACAATCCATAAATATTCAGTCATACTAAGAAAATATTAAAAATACTAATTGTTCAAATGTCATAATTCGTTCACAAAACATAATAAAAGCATGTGTATTAAACAAGTCATAAGTCATCATAACATAAAACAAATCATTTGTCTAAGTCACTGGCATCTAGAAGTCCTAATTCTCTTCTAATGGTATAGAAGGAATCTTTGGGTAGTGGTTTTGTGAAGATATCTGCGAGTTGATTTTTGGTATCTACAAATTCTAGAACACAGTCACCTTTTAGGACATGATCTCTAAGAAAATGATACCTAATTTCTATGTGCTTGGTTCTAGAGTGGAGAACTGTATTCTTAGATATATTTATGGCGCTTGTGTTGTCACATTTTATGGGGATATGGTCTAATACAATCCCATAATCAGACAGTTGTTGTTTCATCCACAAAATTTGTGCACAACAACTACTAGCAGAGATGTATTCTGCTTCGCCTGTGGATAATGCTACACTATTTTGCTTCTTGTTGTGCCAAGAGACAAAAGTAGATCCTATGAATTGACATGTGCCACTAGTACTCTTCCTATCTGTTTTGGATCCAGCAAAATCTGAATATGAGTATCCTACTAAATTGCAAACAAAATTTTTAGGGTACCATAATCCTAAGTTAATTGTTCCTAAGAGATATCTTATGATCCTTTTTACTGCAGATAAATGTGAAAACTTTGGATTTGACTGAAATCTTACACACATGCATACACTGAACATAATATCTGGCCTACTTGTAGATAAGTAAAGTAGAGATCCAATCATACCTCTATATTACTTTTCATCAACGGGTTGAACGGACTCATCTTTATCAAGGTAGCAACCAGTGCTCATAGGAGTAGTCAAGTGTTTTGAGTTCTCCATTCCGAATTTCTTGATAAGTTCCTTACAATATTTTGCTTGGTTGACAAAGATTCCATCATTTGTTTGTTTGATTTGTAGTCCAAGAAAGTAGTTTAACTCACCCATCATGGACATCTCAAACTCACTTTGCATGTCAATAGAAAACTCCTTGCACAAAGATTCATTAGTAGATCCAAAGATTATATCATCAACATAAATTTGTACCAATAAGATATCATTATCCTTCTTTTTTATGAATAAGGTGGTATCTACCTTTCCTCGAATGAAATTCTTTTATAATAGGAATTTACTTAATCTTTCATACCAAGCCCTAGGTGCTTGTTTTAACCCATAAAGTGCTTTCTTTAACCTATAGACATGATCTAATTTTTGTGAGTCTTCAAACCCGGGAGGTTGTTCTACATATACTTCCTCTTGGATTAGACCATTTAAGAAGGCACTTTTGACATCCATTTGATATAATTTAAAATTCATAATAGATGTATAGGCTAAAAGCATCTTAATGGCTTCTTATCTAGCTTCAGGTGCAAAGGTTTCTTCATAGTCTATCCCTTCTTCTTGGTTGTACCCTTTTGCAACTAGTCTAGCCTTATTTCTAATTACTATACCATTTTCATCTAGTTTATTTCTAAATACCCACTTAGTTCCTATAATGGGGTAGTTATTTGGTTTCTCAACTAGTTCCCAAACATTATTTCTCTCAAATTGATTTAACTCTTTTTGCATAGTAACTATCCATTGATCATCTATTATGGCTTCTTTAAAGTTTTTAGGTTCTATCATAGAAAAAAAATGCCATGTTATTGCATAAATCTTTAAGAGAGTGTCTAGTTGTTTCCCCTTTTGAGATATCTCCGATGATGTTGTCAAGAGGATGATTTCTTGAAGTTTTCCATTCTTTGGGAAGATCATCATTTTCATGAACTATGTCATCTTGAACATCCTTGTTTTCTTCATTTCTCTTTCTTTTTAGATCTCTTTCTTGATTGTGCATATCTTCCAAAGAACCTGCAATATCATTAAGAAACTCCTTTCTCGGAGAGGTAATATTAGTTTCATCAAAAGAACATGTATTGATTCCTCAATTGTCATGGTTCTTTTGTTGTATATCCTAAAGGCTTTGCTATGTAGGGAATAACCAAAGAAGATGCCCTCATCTGCCTTAGCATCAAATTTTCCTAGGCTTTCTTTACCATTGTTTAGGACAAAACATTTACATCCAAAAACATGTAAATGAGCAATGTTTGGTTTTCTATTGTTAAAAAGTTCATATGGGGTTTTCTTAAGAATGGGTCTTATTAAGGCTCTATTCATAATATAGCATGCAGTGTTGACTGCTTCTGCCCAAAAATATTTTGGAAGTGGTGTGTCATTTAAAAGGGTTCTAGCAATTTCTTCTAAAGATCTATTTTTCCTTTCTACTACTCTATTTTGTTCGGGTGTCCTAGGTGCAGAAAAGTTGTGTTCTATGCCATGTTCATCACAAAACATTTCAAAATCATTGTTTTCAAATTCACCTCCATGATCACTTCTAATGGAGATAATTTTGAGATTTTTCTTGTTTTGGATGACTTTGGCAAGTCTTCTAAATGCATGAAATGCATCATTTTTGTGAGTAAGAAATAAAGTCCTAGTATACCTAGAATAGTCATCAACAATTACTAAGGCATAGTAACTACCACCAAAACTCATGACCCTAGAGGGTCCAAACAAGTCCATATGCAATAATTGTAATGGTTGAGTGGTAGAGACAATATTTTTAGATTTAAAAGATACTTTTGTTTGTTTACCTTTTTGGCACGCATCACATAACTTATCTTTTTTAAAATTTAATTTTGGTAAACCAACAACTAGGTCTTTTGAAATTAATCTATTTAGATGATCCATGTTAATGTGAGCAATTCTCTTATGCCATAACCATGGATCACTATCTTTACTTAGAAAGCATTTATCATTTTCAGATTTTTGTTTCAAATCAATCATGTAAACATTATTTTCTCTGAAACCTATATGCTCAATATCCTTTTCATGCTCATGCTTGATAACACATTTTTCAGAATCAAAAGATACTTTATATCCTTTATCACATAATTGACTAACACTTAATAGACTATGCTTTAAACCTTCTACAAGTAACACATTTTCAATGGGAGTAGAGGAACTCGTACCTATTTTGCCGACTTCAATGATTTTTCCTTTGTTGTTGTCATCATATGTAACATGTCCACTTTTCTTGGGGGAAATGGTTGTAAACTTGGATACATCTCCCTTCATATGCTTGGAACATCCACTGTCGATGTACCACTTCTTCCTCATAGATTCTTCCTCATTGTCTTTTTGAGATTTTTTCATGAGACACAAGTTGGCTTGGTCTTTATCATGATCTTGACATGACTTCATATTTGATCATTTCCTGAAATTACTTTTGAAAAACAGAAAATTTAAAGAGGCCATTTATCTTGAAGTTGTGAAACTTTCTACAAGATACCTGCTCTGATACCACTTGTAGGATCAAGTGGCCTCAGAATAATTAAGAAGGGGGAGTTGAATTAATTATTAGTTTGCCTTGACTAATTAAAAAACTTATCCTTCTTAATGTTACTAGATTTAATTACGCTTTTACTACTAAGTTAAGAAAGTAAGGAACAGAAACAGAAACTTAATCAAAAGTAAAAGCGATAATTAAAAGTACACAACGGAAATTAAAGAGTGTAGGGAAGAAGAAGACAAACACAAGATTTATACTGGTTCAGCCACAAACCATGCCTACATCCAGTCCCCAAGCAACCTGCAGTTCTTGAGATTTCTTTCAACCTTGTAAAATCCTTTACAAGCCAAAGATCCACAAGGGATGTACCCTCCAGTATAACAATCCCCAAGTAGATGCACCCTTTACTTGTACCACAAAGGATGTACCCTCCAATGTGTTGGGACAAAAAATTCTAAGGCGGTTAGTCCTTCAAATCTTTGTATGGGGAAACAAAAGATATCTCAGGCAGTTAGTCCTTCGAAATCTTTTTCTTAAGGGGAAGGGAAGAATCAAAAGAATTCTCAGGCGGTTAGTCCTTTGAATCTTTTGTAAGGGAGAAGAGAGACACAAAAGAATTCAAGCGTTTAGTCCTTCTATTCTTTTGGAAAAGGGAGAAGAGAATGAAAAAGATGAATAACACAAGTTTTTGAACAAAGAACTTTTCTTGGAAGAGAAAGTGTTGAACAAAAACTTTTAGAAAGATGAAGAGAAATGAATTGGAAAGTTCAGTTGAAAGGGATGAAAGAAGATATTGAAAGATTGATTGAAAGAGACGATGTTATTCTTTTTTAAATTCATGCCATGGTCACATATTTATAATCTTTTGATGACTCAAGTCAAAGTTTATGACTCTTGGCAATTTCTTTAAAACTAGTCACTTAAAAAAGTTGTGACTTTTGAAAGAATCTTCAGAAACAAGTCACTTGAAGAGTTGTGACTTGGAAATGTATTTTTCAAAATCAGTCACTGGTAATCGATTACCATCAAGGTGTAATCGATCACACATCAACAGATGTGACTCTATTTTGAATTTTGAAAATTAAAACATTTAGAGGCTCTAGTAATCGATTACAAGTATTGTGTAATCGATTACACAAGTTTAAGATGATTTAAAACTGTTTAAAAACAAGTTGTGACTCTTGAAATTTGAAATCAAACGTTTTAAAACACTGGTAATCGATTACTACCTTCTGGTAATCGATTACCAAAGAGTAAAACTCTTTGGTAATGATTTTGTGAAAACTTCTTGTGCTACTCAATGTTTTGAAAAACTTTTTTAGTACTTATCTTGATTGAGTCTTTCCTTGTTTCTTGAATCTTGAGTCTTAAATCTTGATCTTGATTATTCTTGAATCTTGATTCATGAAACTTGATTCTTGAATCTTTGGATTTTGCTTGTCTCATGATTCATTGGCATCATCAAAATAACCTTTGAAGACATTGCTTCCACACAAGATGCAAGCATTTCCTCACCTTTACTTAATTCTACATCATCCATACAACTCAAATCCCAAAAACCAACATAAAACACATCAAAACCTTGAAAAAACACCTTTATGAAACTTATGAAAGTGCCTATGGAGGAAAAGAAAATAGAAGATGTGCGAAGAAAGATGAGGGTCTTTTACTTCTAAAATCAGTCCAAATTTGAAAAAGAAGCTTAGCCACAAGATCGTTTGTGCTTGGGATTCGAGGTCTCACACTCTCTAACAGTGGGTTGTCTTGGAGAGGAAGAAGCTAAAAGAGTGAAATGAGAGGATTTTGTGTTGTGATTCAGTTTTGATTAAATAAAATTGAGAATAAAACTCTTCCTGTTATTTCTATTCACACTTCTTCAGTTCACCTACTTTGTTTTCATCACTTAAGGTCAACTCATCCCAACTCAAACACTCTAAAACTTACTATTCACACCGAAAAAATATTTTCACATATGTCAATATTAGTATACATATGAGCACAACAAACCACCATCTCATAATAGATTAAAAATCAAAGGAGTTGCCATCAATGTTTATTAAGGAAAACATTGATAAAATCTTTTCAGAAAAAAATGATCTTTGGAACCACATTTTGAGTTTAAGAGTCCATTACTAGTAGGGAAGATGTTAACATCCTACGACATTTGTCATAAAGACGATTACCTCTAATTAAATGCATAAAATTTGAGTAACTTAAAATTGTTTAATTTACCCCTCAAAACAAACACATATATTTTATATTTTATTTATTGTTATTTTAACAAGAGATTTTTATTAAGAGGAAATATATTACTATGAAAGAGGAATGCATTTTTGATTTTTTAATTTATCTTTTTTAGCTTAGTTTTGCTCAATGGGAATGATCATTTTTAAAACGAGTATTTGCTAAATCGATCTAAAATGTTTAATTTTTTTTATAATACATTTTATTTATTTTTCTCCCTATGAACAGATAACAACAATACCAAACAAATTCACAACAACTTAATATGTTTCCTTGAAATTTAAAAATAATGCAATAAACACAACCAAGAGACAAGTAGGAGGTAGTCCTCGGTTCTCTACAAGCACATACTCTTCAAAGATTGAAATTTGAAAAGGCTAGCTAACAACATATTTTAATCACCTTTACTAAAATTAGACTTCATTTAACTGTATCAGAATCTTAACCCCACCAAAAAGTATACTTTAGATCATATGCACAAAAACTGTATAGCAAACACTTCAATTATATTACCATCATCAAGTAATAAAAAATTCTGTTAGAGATGCAATACAATAAAGCCAGTCATGTTCCTCCATCTAACAACTTAAGCTTTTGGGAGAGTTAGTGCATCTCATGGTACCAAAGTCTGTGACAAAGAGATCTGAATTTGATCCTTGCCTCCCTTACTCTTCTAATAAAAAGTTTAATTTCAGAACAAGGTAGGCAGGCCTATGCCTGCATTCAGTGGTGGATCAAAAACCCTAAGACAATAGGTGCAAATTATAAAAAATAAAATGAGTGGGTTCAATTATATAAATATAAATAAAATAAAATAAAATATAAAAATATATGATTTTATTTACAAATTTGATAAATTTTAAAAAATGAGGGGGTGCAAGTGCACACCCTCACAACTATGTAGGTCCACCACTGCCTGCATTGTCCATGTGTCAAACCGAGAGGAGTCTTGCATGAGTGAGTGTAGTAGAGAATGTAATATTTTATTAGTGTCTTCACCTAATGGCTGAAGCTTTTAGGAGAGTGGATTCGTGAAGCCAACAAAAAAAATGTTTTTCACATAATAAGGTTGCATTTAATAAAACTATAAAATGAAGAAGTGTTTTGGACAGTCAATAACAAGTTCAAGCATGGAATCTATATTATTATAACCTTGTAACTATGTATCTAATAGTAATGTAACATGTTTGTGTGCTAACTTAATCATGCTGCTGTCTTTCTAAAGGTAAATGAGAACCACCCCTTTTTCTTTCCTATTCAACGTGATTGCTTTTCCCTTTGGATTTGAACATGTGATGGATTATAATAAGATGGACATTTTCTTGTTTATATGTTTTTTTCTATGATATGATTAGGTGTTACAAGAGATAAGACCTTTTAGCTTTGATAAACTTTTCTTGAGTTTCTGCTTGTCAAAACGGGCTATTTGTAAACATTTTGGTTCAAGATATAATGAGAATACTATCACTTATCTCATTTTCTCTCTCTCTCTCTAATATCTGATTTGGTGTAAAGCACATTATGATAACCTACATCATCATTCATCGTGCATTAAATTAGATTTATGGGTTTGACTATCAGGTAGTCTGCTTAACCAGCGAACAGAATAGGTTAGGAAGAGATAATATATCAATCTATTTAAATACAAATTAAACTCATTTATCAGAATCTTTGGTTGTCAGAAAGTTTTAATTGTTGATAATGATCATTGTTTCAATTATAGCTCCCCACATGACTGGAATCCTGGTCAAGATTTTCACTTGGTTCTTGGAGTCTCCAATATTTGGACCCTTGCTATTGTATATATTGAAGGGAAACAATCTTATTAATAAGGTAAGCTCTTGGTCCATGCTCAGTTCATTCCATTTTCGTGAAATCTTGTTCCAGTTGAACAGAATTTCATCCTGCGTACTACTAGTAACACTTCTTTTATTAAATGATTGGAGAAACCAGCAGTGTGGATACCACTTAAATAGCAATTTTCTGTTCCCAATTCATGGCCAGTTTTTATTTTTGCAGCTTATTACAAATGCAGACTTAGAAGAAAACTATCTCTTATCTAGTTTTGATGGAAACTCGTCATATAATACCTTTATTCTCTTTATATCTTGAACCAAAATGTTGTTCCCAGCTAGCTCTTACTTTAGCTAAGAACTGAAAGTTAGAAGGGGTTGCAGATACTGTTTTTGGCCTATGCGCATGTAGCCAGAGTTTCCTTAGCAAGAAAACTACACCTGGTTTTCCTGTTCATGTGTTTCTCTGTGGGAGTGACAACTGAACTGAAAACTGCATACATATGTGTGAGGATGCTCTGAAACAGATGGAAGAAAACAGCTTTAGAATATAAGATAAAATACAGTACCGCAAGTGGCCACAACTAATAATTCGTATTTCTTCTATTGTATATCAACGCACCTTCAACCAACAACACAGTTTCACATTCTGGCACTGTTAGTGCAAATTAAAAAATACAGTAGACTGTACAACAATTCAATTTAATAGTATCGTACTACAAATAGGCAAGCTGGTGTAAACAATTTGTGGAGTTTCAGTAATGTCGCTTCAAATCCTCACAGAAACCAAACTCAACCCAACACATACCTCCAAACACCGACAACTATGGTAAATTCAATGTTTTATTTTCAAAAATCCCACTTTCTTTTGTTTAGAACAGTTCTTTTACAACTGTTCTAAAATCTCATTTTTGCACTAGTGTTCCCTAGCATGGGTTGGATTCCATGAAGTGCTTATTCAATAAATATCCATTATAAGATTTTTTTTTCTAACAAACTACCCTCACATTAAAAGTTTTACAGATAAACTTAATAAACCTCTAATTACAAGTTTCTTGGATCTCTCTCGGTTGGGTGGTCTTTCTTAAAAACTTGTACTTATATACTTCACATCTTAATATTGAAAGAGAAAACAATTTCCTAAAATAAAAATAAAATGTTTAAATCTAAAGAAAATCTGAAAAATTTGATAACATTTTTAAATTTAGGTTAAATTATTCATTTCCTCCTTATACTTTTATAACTTACATTTTTAGTCACTGTAGTTTGAAAGTGATTTTTTAAATTCCTATAATTTACATTTTAATTCTCTTTTAGCTCATGTAGTTTAAAAGTATTTTTTTAATCCTTATAGTTTGTATTTTAATTCTCTTTTAGTCCATATAGTTTGAAAGTGATATTTTTAGTCCCCATAATTTGTATTTTAATTACTTTTTGGTCCTTACTAAAAAAATATAAAAATAATTAACTACAAATTAGTTATAAATTATCAATTATTTTTTATTACACATTATTTTATAATAAATTAGTTACGAATTACTTGCTAATATTTTTGTAATTAATTGTAATTGATAATATTACTCATATTTTGATGATAAGGACTAAAATGGAATTAAAATATAAAATATAAAGACTAAAAAGATCACTTTCAAAATAAAGGGAATAAAAGTGAATTAAAATAAATTATAAGGACTAAAAAAATCACTTTCAAAACTATAAGAACTAAAAGAGAACTAAAATGTAAACCATATGGACTAAGAAAAACCACTTTCAAACTATAAGGACCAAAAGATAATAATCGAGAAATTATAGGCACCAAACGAGTAATTTAGTCTTAAATTTAAATCACATCATGCATCCTGATGTAGCTCCATTGGAGCTTGTAGGCCTTGGATCTTCTTCATCAATGGAGTCCCTTGCTTCTTAAAGTTTGATGGTAGCGGAATGGAGAAGGAGAAGGATGATTGGAGACGCCACTTCAAGGAGAAGACGAGTCTAGAAAAAGCTCACCACCATAGGGAGCCATGGATAAGAGCTTAAAAGTAGGAGAAGATGAGAGGAAGGAGTGGGAGAGAAGAAGCACGAAATTTGGTGCCTCAAAAGAGGTCTAAAGTTTGAAGTTTAATTCTCAAATGATCAAAGTTGAAAAAATGCACATACATGACCTCTATTTATAGCCTAAGTGTCACAAAATTGGAGGAAATTTTGAATTTCAATTCAAATTTCACTTGAATTTGAAAATGAAGTTGTGGAGCCAAATTTTGGAGCCAAAATTTCACTGATTATGATTAGTGAATTTCAGTTATAGTTCAGCCCACTAATTCAAGATCAATTCCAAGATTCTCCACTAAGTGTGTGTGCTTAAGTGTCATGAGGCATGTAAAGCATGAAGGACATGTACAAAGTGTGACTATATGATGTGACAATGAGGTGTAGTAAGAAAATGCTCCCCTCCCCCTCTAAAATTTAATTGGATTGGGCTTCTACCAATTCAATTAAATTTATTTCCCAACACACACATCAAATATTCACTTAGTACATGTGAAATTACAATACTACCCCTAATATAAAAACTAGTCTAGGTGCCCTAAAATACAAGGGCTGAAAAATCCAATATTTCTAGGGTACCCTACCTACATTATGGAGCTCTAAATACAAGGACAAAAAATAATGACATCCTAATCTAATATGTACAAAGATAATTGAACCCAACCCTGGCCCATAGGCTCAGAAATCTACCCTGAGGTTCATGAGAAACCTAGGGCCTTCTTCAGCAGTTCTAGCCTAATCCTCTTGAAGCCTCTTGCTTATGGCTCTAGTGACTGGTCCCTTCCTAAGAAGGATTGCATTATCCCCTCCCCCTTGAAGAGGATTTGACCTCAAATCTGTTAGTTCCTCTTCCTCAATATCAACTTCACTTACAAAAGGAATTAAATCAGAAATGTTAAAAGTGGTGTTGACTCCATACTCATTTAGGAGGTCCAACCTATAAGCATTATTATTGATTCTCTCCAAAACCTGAAAAGGTCCATCCCCTCTAGGGCTAAGCTTGGATTTCCTTTTAGTAGGGAATCTTCCTAAGATGGAGCCAAACCCAGTCACCCTCATTAAGAACTAACTCTTTTCTTCCTCTATTGTCTTTAGTTGAATACACCTTTGTTTGGTTCTCTATTTGGTTCTTAACCCTCTCATGCAACTTTTTTAGAAACTTTGACCTAGATTCCCCTTCTTTATGTATAAAAGAAGTGTCCAGTTAGAGGGGAATGAGGTCTAACGGTGTTAGGGGATTGAACCCATAGACAACCTCAAAAAAGGATTGTTTGGTGGTTCTATGAACCCCCCTGTTGTAGGAAAATTCTACATGAGGAAGATACTCATCCCAAGACTTATGGTTGCCTTTCAGAAAAGCCCTTAAAGGATGGATAAAGACCTATTCATTACCTCTGTTTGCCCATCAGTTTGTGGATGACAAGTGGTAGAGAAAAGAAGTTTAGTTCCTAGCTTAGCCCATAAGGTTTTCCAGAAGTGGCTAAGGAACTTAGCATCTCTATCTGACACAATGGTCCTAGGCAAACCATGGAGTCTCACAACTTCCCAAAAAAAGAGTCTTGAGATGTGGGAAGAATCATCCACCTTGTGGCATGGTATAAAGTGTGACATCTTGCTAAACCTATCCACCACCACAAAGATAGAGTCTACACCTCTTTGGATTCTAAGAAGCCCAAGGACAAAGTCCATACTAATGTCTACCCAAGGTGCAGAGGGGATGGGTAAGGGTGTGTATAGCCCATGAGGCATCACCCTAGACTTGGCTTTTAAACAAGCCACACACCTAGTGTAATGCTTTTGGACATCTTTCTTCATATGGGGCCAATAAAACTTTTCTGAGTAAGACAAGGGTCTTGTCTATCCCAAAGTGGCCCATGAGCCCACCCTCATGGCTCTCTTTCACAAGTAATTTCCTAATGGATCCTTGGGGTATGCAAAGCTTTCCCTCTTTGAACAAATACCCCTCAGCCAAATAGAATCCATCTTGGGCCTTTTTTCCACAACTCTCGTAAATGGGAGAGAAATGTTCATCTAAAGCATACAAGTCCCTAATGTTATCAAATCCTAAAATTTGAGCTTCTAGGAACCAAAACAATGTGTGTCTCCTAGAGAGGGCATCAACTACCACATTCGTTTTTCCCTTTTTGTATTTGATAACATATGGAAATTGCTCTAGGTACTCTACCCATTTTTCATGTCTTTTGTTTAACTTGCTTTGCCCTCTAATGTACTTAAGTGATTGATGATCACTATGAATGGCAAATTCCTTGGAAACAGGGTAATGTTCCCAAGTTTGGAGGTCTCTTATTAATGCATGAAGCTCTTTATCATAGGTTGGGTAGTTGAGGGTGGCACTATGAAGTTTTTCACTAAAATAAGCAATAGGGTGCCCACCTTGTAACTGTAGAAGCAAAGCTCCATGATGAATCAACAATGATTCAAAGGTATTTTGATGATAACAATGATGACAACAAAAGATGATGAAAAAAGTGATGAACAAAAAGCTCAAGTGAATCAAAGAACATCCATCTCAAGAGAATCAAGAACAAGTCAAGAGTTCAAGAATCAAGAAGAATTCAAGACTCAAGAAGAAAGCCTACAATCAAGATTCAAGACTCAAGATTCAAGAATGAAGAAAAGACTCAATCAAGATAAGTATTAAAAAGTTTTTTCAAAACTTTGAATAGCACATGAGTTTTTGACAAAACCTTTACCAAAGAGTTTTTACTCTCTGGTAATCGATTACCATATTGTTGTAATCGATTACCAGTAGCAAAATAAGTTTGAAAATGTTTTCAAACTGAATTTACAACGTTCCAAATATTTTCAAAAGGCTGTAATCGATTACAATGTTTTGGTAATCGATTACCAGTGTCCTTGAAAGTTGAAATTCAAATTTAAATGTGAAGAGTCACATTGTTTCACTCAAAAAGCTTTGTGTAATCGATTACACATATTTGGTAATCGATTACCAGTGTTTGTTTCTGAAAAATCTAAAGATGTAACTCTTCAAAAAGGTTTTGACTTTTTCAAATGGGTTTTAAGTTTTTCTAAAAGTTATAACTCTTCTAAATGGTCTTCTTGATCAGACATGAAGAGTCTATAAAAGCAAGGCTTTGTTTTGCATTTTGAATCAATCATTTTCCAATCTTTCTAACAAACTCATACAATCTTTTACAAGCCTTGAATCTCTTGAAATCTCTTTGAACTTCTTCTTCTTCTTTGTACCAAAAGCTTTCTGAAGTTTTCTGGTTTTCCAAACCTTGAAAACTTGTGCTATTCATCCTTTTCATTCTCTTCTCCCTTTGCCAAAAAGAATTCGCCAAGGACTAACCGCCTGAATTCTTTTTGTGTCTCTCTTCTCTCTTTTCCAAAAGAAGGAAGGACTAACCGCCTGAATTCTTTTGTGTCTCCCTTCTCCCTTGTCAAAGAATTCAAAACGACACAGTCTGAGAATTCTTTTGATTCTTCCCATTCCCTAATACAAAAGCGTTCAAAGGTTTAACCGCCTGAGAATTCTTTTGTATCCCCATTCACAAAGTATCAAAGGTGTAACAGCCTGAGATCTTTGTCTTAATACATTGGAGGGTACATCCTTTGTGGTACAAGTAGAGGGTACATCTACTTGGGTTTTACTGAGAACAAGAGAAGGTACATCTCTTGTGGATCAGTTCTAGTGGAGGGTACATCCACTAGGTTCAAAGAGAACAAGGGAGGGTACATCCCTTGTGGATCTTTGCTTGTAAAAGGTTTTTTACAAGGTTGAAAGAAATCTCAAGGATCGCAGGTCGCTTGGGGACTGGAGGTAGGCACGGGTTTGTGCTGAACCAATATAAAAATCCTTGTGTGTTTGTTTCCTTCTTCCCTACTCTTTTACTTTCCGCTGTGCATTTAATTTCTGCTTTTACTTTCTGTTAAGTTTCTCTTTTACTCCTCTTTCTCTTAACAATTTAGTAAAAGCCTTAAAAGAGTAATTTTTAATTAGTAAAGTTCTAGAAATAATTAATTCAACCCCCCCTTCTTAATTATTCTGAGGCCACTCGATCCAACAGTAACAAAACTGCTCCAACTCCCACTCCGGAGGCATCATATTCTAGCTCAAAAGTTTTAGAAAAGTCAAGAGGAGCTAGAACAAGTGCCCTAGTAAGCTTTTCTTTAAGCAAAGCAAAGGCTTGCTCTTGTTTTTCACCCCAGGTAAATGCCACATTCTTCTTCACCAGCTCATTGAGAGGTGATGAAATTGTAGAGAAATTAGGAACGAACCTTCTATAGAAGCTTGCTAACCCATGGGAGCTCCTAATATCTCCCACACTTTTTGGGGTGGGCCATTCTTGGATGGCCTTGATTTTCTCAGGGTCCACTTGAACCCCATTTCTACCAACTACAAACCCTAAGAAAACTATATTATCTACACAAAAGGTACACTTCTCTATATTTGCATAGAGGGCGTTTTTCCTAAGGACTGAAAGAACTTGTCTGAGATGTCCTAAGTGATCATCTAGGCTCCTACTGTACACTAAAATATCATAAAAAATAAACAACTACAAATCTACCTATGAAATCCCTTAAGACATGATGCATAAGCCTCATAAAGGTGCTTGGTGCATTAGTGAGCCCAAAAGGCATCACTAGCCATTCATACAAACCAAACTTGGTCTTGAAAGCGGTTTTCCACTCATCACCCTTTTTCATCCTGATTTGGTGATAACCACTTTTAAGATCAATTTTTGAAAAGATATTGGCACCATGCAACTCATCAAGCAAATCATCAAGTCTAGGAATGAGGTGCCTATACTTTACAATGATGTTGTTGATGGCCTTGCAATCTGTTCACATTCTCCACATACCATCCTTTTTAGGCACCAACAACACTGGCACAGCACAAGAGCTTAGGCTCTCTTGGACCCAGCCCCTCTCCAACAATTCTTTAACTTGAGACTCTATCTCCTTAGTCTCCTGAGGGTTAGTCCTATAGGCTGGCCTATTAGGAAGACTTGCTGATCGAGGCCGTACCCGAATCAAATAAACATGAAAATACGATAACTAGGAAGTGATCCTAGGTCGTTTCCCAATGAGCAATGATAAACCAAATGTTCATAATATACTTGCAGTAACAGTAACGATTGGGGGGGGGAGGTTTGTTTGTTTTGTGATTTAAGGAGCAGAACAAGTAAACTGGAATGCGAAACTAATAATATTAAAAATGGGTTGTTTCCTCTGATTCAGAAGCCATTCTCTTATCCTAGGTTATGGAGAATTCGTCCCTAACAGTTAACCACTTAATCCAACCCCATTTCAATTTACTAAGCGAAAATCAACTTAGGGTTGTCAATACGTGATTAGGCACCACATACACCAGTTAGCCCTTCGTCCATTAAGCATGAACGCAAGTTAGGCTCCGAGGCAATTAATCGAACACGAAGCGTGCACTGATTAATGTTCACGAATTTGGGTTAACTGGTGAAGGGAAAACTGTCAGGGAACCACATTATAAACGAAACCTCAAAGAGAGTTGAGCTTCTTCCTCAGAAGGAAACAACACCAGAATATTTAGCTTTCCATAGATTCAAATAGAAAACGTAAATGAAACATGAAGCAGAAACGTAAATAAACATAAACGAAAATGAAAACAGAAGCGTAAATGAAGTAGAAGAAGAAACAAGAACGAAATTGTAATTAGAAGCAGGAAATGGAAAATTGCATTACGTGAACAGTAGCATCCAAGCAGAAAAACGTAAAAACCCTAAACAAAGCTCTGAATAATGAATGGCATAACAGAATAGCCTTGCACGAATCCCAAGGCTGCTATTTAAAAAGAATCACTCAAAGTCACTGGGCCCTATTACAATACTCTGGCCCAAAACGAAATAAACACTGAACCACATAAAATAAAATTGCGAAATTTCCTAATTAGAAATTAACTAAAGTAAGCGCTACTTTATTTGCCCCCTTCAAGTCCACAACCAAAATCCGGATTAAGCCCAATGTTTCATTAATTCCTGAAATTAGATTAAAAACATCAAATTAGCTAAATGAGCCCAAATAAGAAAACTGCCTAATTAATTGACAATTAAGACCAATCAGTAATTAAAATGGTGCAAAAAGGGTTTAGAAAATAGAAAAAAATGATGGCACATCAAAACCCCCCATACTTAACCTTTTGCACTCCTAGGCAAAATGAAACAAAAAACAGAATCCACGGATATTCAAAGAGAGACAAACGAAAACATTCACATATTTCTCAATGAACATCAAGGAATTAAAGGAATGGGTAACATCTAACATAAGGAGATCCGAAAAGTCAAGACATTCATGAAAATCATCCAAGCAACCCAATCATGGCAAAATAGTTAATCAGCTCAAGAATGAAAAGTGATAAAGCCTTACAAGATATACACTCTATCTCTCAAGTGTCTAGGCTACTATTTACCCTCAAAGCACCCATGAAAACAAACACCACATAAACTTGGCAAGATTCTAAAATTGACAGTCAACCCATAAACACAAGCACATGAGGATCAAAAGGTCTTTTAAGGTTTTAATGGGGCCAAGGACAAGGTATGGAAAAATATGGAATAAGTGGCTGAATCCCAAAGGAATAGAGGAGTAATGGGGAATAAGTGCATATTAAGAAAAAATAAGAAAATAAAAAGAAGTAAAGATAAAATTTAAACATAAAGAGTAGAACCAAGAGTCTCATCATTCTTTTGTCATTTAAGATCTTATTCACTCAACTTTACTGCTTTTCTTTTTCTTTTCCGAATTTTTTTTACTCTGTAGCCTTTGAGAAACAGCATCTCATTCAGCATGTCCAACATTTAACCAATATGCAATGTGCATCAAGTATGGCTCAAAATATATCATGAAGCATGGCCAACAAAACATGTTATCCAATGAAACAAAAAACCCCCACACTTATTCCCAAAACAATTCCAAAGCTCCAAAATTCCTTAAGGATATGGTGATATCATGGTTTTTCACTTAAGGCTTGTAGTGAGCTTCAAAACAAGGAAAGGGAAACAAGGCTCAAAAGGGCTATCAAAGGAATTAAGTCAAGGTAAGTCCATTTGGCTAGAAGCTTATAAGAACAAAATTGCCTCAATCATTTCCTAATATGCATGTGAATTAGGAAGCATCAACAAGAATCAAGCCAAGGCTATTGTGCAAGCAATCAATGGGGCAAAACACACCAAATGATTATGATGATGGATGGCTCAAATTCTCACAAAGGTAAACTCATCATTTTCTTTCAAATTGAGCTTTCAAAACTATCATGACATGTAGAGGAGAATCAAAGATTTCAAGTCACAAAATGTCAAAAACTTTTATTTTCAAAACAATTACCCATTTCTTGAACATATCCTATAATTCAAAGAAAAACATGCAAAGTCGTACATGCACACAGAATTGACCTAAAATATTAAACTAGAAATCCGACGAAACTAACAACATTAACAAATTAACACAACTAACAAATTAACAAAACTGACAAAACTAGCAAAACCAAAGAACACTCCCCCCCCCCCCCCATACTTAAACAACACATTGTCCTCAATGTAGCACAATTAAAAGATTAAAACAATTAAACCATCAAATAGAATTGGACAAGTGTAATAAAAGCAAAGAAAGAGATAGGAAAAGAGGAACTCCCTAAGTCATGGTGGAGGAAGAGTAGGGTGGAGTAAGGAAGTCTCTTCCACCACTACGTCCACTAAAGAAGGGTTCGTGAGGAATGGCTTAAGTCGATGTCCGTTGACCTTGAAGCTCTTGTTTGTGGAGTCGCTTTTGATCTCAACTATACCATAAGGAAAAACATTAGTAACAACAAAAGGACCAATCCACTTAGACCTCAACTTACCACTCATGAGTCCAAGCCTAGAATTATACAATAGCACTTTTTGCCCAACCATGAAGTCTTTCTTAACTATCATGCTATCATGGAACTTCTTGGTCTTTTCTTTGTAGAACTTGGCATTCTCGTAGGCTTCTAGGCGGATTTCATCTAACTCACTCAGTTGCAACTTTCTTTCCTCACTAGCTTGATCCATAGAGAAGTTGCAAGTCTTCACTGCCCAGTATGCTTTGTGCTCAATTTCCACTGGAAGATGACATGCCTTTCCAAAGACAACCCGATAAGGAGACATTCCTATGGGTGCTTTGTAGGCAGTCCGATGTGCCTAGAGAGCATCATCAAGCCTGGTACTCCAATCTTTCCTGCTTGGCTACACAATCTTCTCTAAAATTCTCTTGATCTCCTTGTTAGAAATTTATGCCTGTCCATTGGTCTGGGGGTGGTATGGTGTGGATACCCTGTGTACCACCTCGTACTTTTTAAGCAGGGCATGCATTGTTCTGTTGCAAAAATGGGTTCCTTGATCACTAACAATTTCTTTAGGTACTCCAAACCTGCAAAACAGATTAGACCTGACAAAATCTGCAACAACTTTAGCATCATTAGTTCTAGTGGGCTTGGCTTCCACCCATTTTGAAACATAGTCAACTGCAAGGAGAATGTAAACATAACCAAAAGAGACAGGAAAAGGGCCCATGAAATCTATACTCTAGACATCAAACACCTCACAGAATAGCATAGGTTGCTGAGGCATTTGTTGTCGCCATGTAAGTGTATTTCCTGCTCTCTAACACTGCTCACAAGTGCTGCAGATCTTCCACGCATCTTTAAAGATGGTGGGCCAATAAAAACCACAGTCAAGCACTTTATGAGCTGCCCTTTGAACACCTAGATGACCTCCCGGAGCGGAAGAATGACAAAACTGCAGGACTGAGTTAGTCTTATGATCTGGAATGCATCGTCTAATGACCTGATCACTGCACAATTTCCACAAGCAGGGGTCATCCCAAATAAAATGCTAAGCATCACTTTTAATTTTATCTTTTTGGGCTTTAGATGCTAAGGGAGGAAAAACAGAAGCAACTAAATAATTGACAATGTTAGCAAACCAGGGAGTAGAAACAGAGTCAGAAATACTATATAGTATATACAAATGATCATCCGGGGAATCATCCCGAATGGGTGAATTCGCATCCGATACACGTTCGATCCGACTCAAATGATCAACAACTAAATTTTGTGCTCCGCTCCTATCACGGATCTCCAAGTCAAACTCTTGAAGCCAGAGCATCCATCGGATCAACCTAGGCTTAGAATCAGCCTTCTTCAACAAGTACTTTAGAGCTGCATGGTCAGTATAAACAATAATGCGGGTACCAAGCAAATAAGATCGAAATTTTTCAAGAGCAAAAACTATGGCTAGAAGCTCTTTCTCAGTAGTAGTATAATTCGCTTGGGCAGCATCTAAAGTCCTAGAAGCATAATATATCACCCTGGGCAATTTATCAATTTTCTGAGCAAGGACATCCCCCAATGCATAATTTGATGCATCACACATAAGCTCAAAAGGGGCTGTCCAGTCGGGTGCCTGGATGATGGGGGTGGTAGTTAGCTCTCTTTTGAGGCAATCAAAAGCCTCTTTGCATCTGTCATTAAAGTCAAACTCCACCTCCTTTTGCAACAAGTTGGACAGTGGAAGGGCTACTTTGCTAAAATCCGTTATAAAGCGTCTGTAGAATCCTGCATGACCAAGAAAAGATCGCACCTCTCGCACACAAGAGGGGTAAGGCAATTGTGAAATAACAGAAATTTTTGCAGGATCTACTTCAATACCCTTATTGGAAATAATGTGGCCTAAAACTATACCTTGCTCAACCATAAAATGACATTTTTCAAAATTTAGAACATGGTTAGTTTCAATGCATCTATTCAAAACTTTTTCCAAACTATCCAAACAACCATCAAAAGAGGATCCATATACAGTGAAATCATCCATAAACACCTCTATGCAATTTTCTAAGAAATCACTGAAAATACTAATCATGCACCGCTGGAAGGTACCAGGGGCATTGCACAGGCCGAAAGGCTTCCTCCTATAGGCAAAAGTGCCGAAGGGGCAGATGAATGTGGTCTTTTCCTGATCCTCAGGAGCAATAGTAATTTGCATATAACCAGAAAAACCATCAAGGAAACAGTAGTGAGATTTACCTGCCAGGCGTTCAAGCATCTGGTCAATGAATGGCAGGGGAAAATGGTCCTTTTTGGTAACCTGGTTCAGCCTCCTATAGTCAATGCAGACTCTCCAATTGTTCTGCACCCGAGTAGGAATCAACTCCTCCTTCTCATTTTTGATCACTGTGAGGCCGGTCTTCTTCGGGACTACCTGGACGGGACTCACCCATTGGCTGTCAGAGATAGGATAAATGATTCCAGCTTGCAAAAGCTTGGTTATCTCCTTCTTCACTACATCAAGAATCACCGGGTTGAGTCTTCTCTGTGGCTGTCTTACTGGTTTAGCTCCATCCTCTAAATTTATTCGATGCATACATGCGGATGGGCTAATACCAGGAATGTTCGCCAGGGTCCAGCCTATAGCCTTCTTATGCTTCTTGAGAACAGACAACAACTCCTCTTGCTCATCAGCAAGGGAGGCAGATATAATCACTGGAAAACTTTTGCTATCATCCAAGTAAGCGTATTTTAAATTTGATGGCAGAGGCTTCAATTCTGGTGTGGTCGGCTAGATAGTGGTAGAAGGAGATGGTTTCTCAGCCTGTACCTCATAAAGAAAGTCAGAGGTATGTGTAATTCCTGAAACATGGTTAGTCCTATCTGACTCTATAAAATCAATCTCGAGAGGTAAAACACCACCACCAAACATGCAATCAATATCACTTTCAGATTCACTTTCAGCATCAAATTCAGACATATGATCAAGTACAATTTCAGACTCAATGCATGAAGAGTGAGAGGCATGCAGATTAGAGTAAAGATCAGTCATGTATTCATCAACAACATGGTCAATTATTTCAGCACGAAATACAGAAAGATCTTCAGATGGGTATTTCATAGCATCCAGAATATTAAAATGAACAGTTATATCACCAAACTCCATGGATAGTGTGCCTGCATAAACATCTATCTTAGTTCTAGCAGTTTTCATAAAGGGTCTGCCTAGAATGATGGGAACTGATCCTTGAGAAAATCCATCTTCCATATTCAAAATATAAAAATCAACAGGGAAAATCAGTTCACCAACTCTAACTAAGACATCTTCTATGAAACCAACAGGATAGGCAACACTTCTATTAGCTAAATGAATTACCACATCAGTTGACTGCAAGGGACCTAGAGATAGAGAATTAAAAATAGACAGAGGCATAACACTAACAGAAGCTCCTAAATCTAGCATGGCATTGTCGAACTTACTATTCCCTATAATACAAGGTATGCTGAATGTACCTGGATCTTTACATTTTTCAGGAATTTGGGGAACAGATTTACCAATCAATGCGGAGACGTTTCTGCCCATGCTAATTCGTTCACTTCCTTTAAGCTTCCTCTTATTACTGCACAGCTCCTTCAAGAATTTGGCATATCTTGGAATTTGCTTTATTGCATCCAGCAGAGGTATGTTTACCTCTACTTTTCTGAATGTTTCCAAGATCTCTTTCTCTGCCTCTTCCATTTTTTTGTTGGAAACTGCTCTTGGAGGGAATGGAAGAGGAGGGATGTGCTGCTTCTAGAAATCAGAATTACCAGTGGAAGATTCACCTGCACAGAAACTGTTAGGTAAATTTTTGTCATCACCTTTTTCAGGAGTAGAGTGAAGTTTGGCAGGTTCATTTGTAGATGAGGATGGTGCTACGAGTTGAGGTCCTTGACACTGCTTTCCCGAACTCAATGAAATGGCACTGACATTTTTGGGATTTTGGACAGCTTGGGAAGGCAACTTGTCAGAATTTTGGGACTATTGTTGATTCAATTGTGTATCCAATTGTCCCATCTGATTAGTTAAGCTCTGAATGGAGGCTCTGGTCTCTTGTTGAAACTGCATGTTCTGCATAGTCATTTGCCTCACAAGTTCTTCGAAGAAAGGTTGTGGAGGGGCCTCAACTGTTGGCTGTTTCTGGGGCTGTTGCTGTTGTTGGATTGGTGGAGGAATGTATGGTCTGCTTGGGCCAACAACATTTTGGAAGGAAGGAGCAGGCTACTGTTGTTGTTGCTGAGGGCTAGACCATATGAGATTAGGGTGATTCCTCCATCCAGGGTTGTATTTGTTGCTGGAGAGGTCATAATTGTTCTACTGTGGTGGATTTTGCTGTTGAGGTTGAGGAGGTCTATTGTAAATATTTGCAGCATAAGCTTCGGGCTGCTCAATTGCTCCAGGTTGCTGCATGGAAGGGCAAAGGTCTGTATGGTGGTCAGTAGAGGAGCACAAACCACAAACCCTTGCAAGAGGTACAAATTTCTGGTTCAAGGCCAGCTGGGTTACCAAGTTAGCCAATGCATCCAGTTTGCCTTCAAGCTTCTTAGTTTCAGAGGATGCTGCTGAATTTGTAGCTACCTCATGCACTCCTCTAATGACTATAGCATCATTTCTGGCGCTAAACTGCTGGGAGTTGGAAGCCATCTTCTCAATTAAATTTCTGGCTTCAGCAGGAGTCATGTCTCCAAGGGCTCCACCACTGGCAACATCTATCATACTTCTCTCCATATTACTGAGTCCTTCATAAAAATATTGGAGAAGAAGCTGCTCCGAAATCTGATGGTGAGGGCAACTGGCACATAGTTTTTTAAATCTCTCCCAGTACTCATACATGCTCTCTCCACTGAGTTGTCTAATACCTGAGATATCCTTCCTGATGGCTGTGGTCCTAGAAGCAGAGAATTTTTTTTCTAAGAATACTCTCTTAAGGTCATTCCAGCTCGTGATGGACCGTGGAGCAAGGTAATACAACCAGTCCTTTGCCACTCCCTCTAAAGAATGAGGAAAAGCCTTCAAAAATATATGATCCTCTTGGAAATCTGGGGGTTTCATGGTGGAGCAGACAAAATGAAATTCCTTCAAATGTTTGTGCGGGTCTTCACCTGCAAGGCCATGAAACTTTGGAAGCAAATGAATCAGTCCAGTTTTAAGAACATATGGGACATCCTCATCAGGGTATTGAATGCACAAGCTTTCGTAGGTGAAATCAGGTGCAACCATTTCCCTTAGAGTCCTCTCACAGGGTGGAGGTTGTGCCATGTTCTCAGAATGTTCAAAATTAGAATGCTCAGAATCAGAATGCTCCAAATTATAATGCTCAAAATCAGGATGTTCAAAATCACCAATAACAGAATGCACAGATGATTCACCAGTAATGGAATGCTCAGGATGATCAAAAGGTATAAAATGATGCCTAACTAATATATGAAATGTCCTATCTATCTCAGGATCAAAGGGTTGTAAGTCAGATGGATTGCCTCTAGTCATACACTACATTCAGCATGCACAACTAGTTGCTTTGTCATGTAAATAAAGGTGTAGGTTTGAACTACAGCTACCCTCAAATGATATTCAAATGACTTGAAATTTTGTGAACAACCTTATAAAATGATGAGAAGATAGGACAAAAAATTTCAGGCAAAAAATCAAAGTCTAACTATGGAAGCTAAAAATGGTAGGTTAAGAAAAATAAGTGAATAAAACTTGAAAAATAAAAAACTTTTGACAGAATCACTTTTTTTGGACGATGGAGACCTCAACCGGCCTATGGCCAGCTGTCACGGCGTAGCAAATTTTTTTCTACCCCAAATACATATATAATAATTGCGATTCTGATAACCGGAGCAAAAGTTATGGTCGTTTGAAGTTTTGACAAATACAAAATTTGCTACTTTTTTGGAACTTTCAAATCTGACCAAACTAAAGGCTCTAGCTATTTTTCCCACAAAATATAGATTAAAAGAAGTTACCACAAAAAAATTAAGCCAAAAATAACAACCCTAGCTACTAAAACAAAAAATATTAAATAATTCAGCATGGGTGGTCGCTAAAATCCGTCTCTACTTGATTTCTACTACTACTCTGTTTTGCCGCAAGCAAAAGTGGTCGCTAAGTCCGTCGCAAAACACTATTCACAACAAAACACCCAAAACTGAAACAGGGGAGGCGCTTAATAGGAAAACTAAAACAGAACACACACTAAACAAAATACCAGGACACTAAACAACACTAACACACATGCTAACACAATACTAACAATTAAACATAAAACACAAAAGAATTAAACACACAACACTAGCTAGCTATTATAAACCTTTGGACACTGCTCCCCGGCAACGGCGCCAAATTTGATCGAGGCCGTACCCGAATCAAATAAACATGAAAATGCAGTAACTAGGAAGTGATCCTAGGTCGTTTCCCAACGAGCAATGATAAACCAAATGTTCATAATATACTTGCAGTAACAGTAACGATTGGGGGGGGGGGGGGGTTTGTTTGTTTTGTGATTTAAGGAGCAGAACAAGTAAACTGGAATACGAAACTAATAATATTAAAAATGGGTTGTTTCCTCTGATTCAGAAGCCATTCTCTTATCCTGGGTTATGGAGAATTCGTCCCTAACAGTTAACCACTTAATCCAACCCCATTTCAATTTACTAAGCGAAAATCAACTTAGGGTTGTCAATACGTGATTAGGCACCACATACACCAGTTAGCCCTTCGTCCATTAAGCATGAACACAAGTTAGGCTCAGAGGCAATTAATCGAACACCAAGCGTGCACTGATTAATGTTCACGAATTTGGGTTAACTGGTGAAGGGAAAACTGTCAGGGAACCACATTATAAACGAAACCTCAAAGAGAGTTGGGCTTCATCCTCAGAAGGAAACAACACCAGAATATTTAGCTTTCCATAGATTCAAACAGAAAATGTAAATGAAACATGAAGTAGAAACGTAAATAAACAGAAATGTAAACGAAAATGAAAACAGAAACGTAAATGAAGTAGAAGAAGAAACAAGAACGAAATTGTAATTAGAAGCAGGAAATGGAAAATTGCATTACGTGAACAGTAGCATCCAAGCAGAAAAATGTAAAAACCCTAAACAAAGCTCTGAATAATGAATGGCATAACAGAATAGCCTTGCACGAATCTCAAGGCTGCTATTTAAAAAGAATCACTCAAAGTCACTGGGCCCTATTACAATACTCTGACCCAAAACGAAATAAACACTGAACTACATAAAATAAAATTGCAAAATTTCCTAATTAGAAATTAACTAAAGTAAGCGCTGCTTTATTTGCCCCCTTCAAGTCCACAACCAAAATCCGGATTAAGCCCAATGTTTCATTAATTCCTGAAATTAGATTAAAAACATCAAATTAGCTAAATGAGCCCAAATAATAAAACTGCCTAATTAATTGACAATTAAGACCAATCAGTAATTAAAATGGTGCAAAAAGGGTTTAGAAAATAGAAGAAAATGATGGCACATCACTTGCTCCTGGGACTAAATCTATTTGGTGTTATATTCCTTTTAGAGGAGGTAGCCCAAGGGGTATCTCTTTGGGAAATATATCACCAAATTCATGTAAGAGTTCTTGGACCTTTGGGGGTAAGGTCTCAAATGTGGGAATTATGGCAGTGCTAAGGGATGTTTCCCTTGATAGGAGAAGGTAGAAAGATTGTTTAAGAATGAGTGCTCTTTTAATATCACCTTTTGTTTCAAAATGATTTTCCTTCTTAACAATCTTCTTGGAGGAATCCTTTTCTTCTTTTTCCTTCCCCTTGGCCTTGGAAGACAAGGCCTTACTGTCTTTCTTTTTCTTTTGTTTTTCTTCCTCACCCCTCTTATCTGTCATAGTTAATTGATCTTTGGCCACCTGTGAAGGTGTTTGAGGATGCAACACAAATTTAGTGCCAAGATGGGTAAGTGTAATCTCATTAGTTAGGCCATTGTAAATGATCTTCCTATCAAATTGTCATGGCCTTCCTAAAAGAATATGTCCTGCCTCCATGGGAACTATATCATAATGAACTTCATCCATATATGTCCCAATGGAGAAAGGTACCTTCACTTGTTGGTTAACTATCATTTCCCCTTGCTCATTGAGCCATTGAAGTTTATAAGGTTTTGGGTGGGGAATGATAGTGAGGTTCGACTTGGAAACTGATCTTGTGCTACAACAATTACAACAAGATCCACTATCCATAATGAGATAACAAGTTTTATCTAAAATTTTGCATCTTGTATGAAAGATGTTCTCCCTTTGGGATTGAGATAGATCACAAGATTGACCTCCAAGGAGCCTTCTAACCATTAAGAGGTCATCTCCTTCATGGGGGTAGACTCCCTCACTAGACTCTTTACCCCTTACTTCATCTTCACTTCCACTAGAGGAAGGGCAAGAAGTAGTCTCCTCTTGACTACTATAAATGTCTTGACCCCTCATGATCATGGTTTTCTTTGTGGGGCATTCAGAGGCAATGTGACCTTTCTCAAGACATTTGAAGCATCTAATATTGCTAGTCATTTCTTGGGAACTAGTCTTAGGGGTGTATTTCTCTATGGTCTTACCCTTATCTTCCTTGGGTTTTGAAGGTTTAGCCCCCAAAATTCCTTGGGCTCGGTCCTTCCTTGGATAAGAGTGAAAGCCATAAGATTTTGAAGAAGGCTTTCTTTTAAGTTGTTGCTCCACTCTTATACAAAGTTGGACTAGTTCATCTAGGTCCTTATATGGAAGAAGTTCAACCTTGTCCCTCACTTCAATATTAAGCTCACTAAGGAACCTAGCTATGCTTGTTCTTTCATCCTCCCTAAGTCCAACTCTTAAAAGGAGTAGTTCCATTTGTTGTCTATGTTCTTCAACACTCATATTCCCTTGTCTAAGCCTTTGGAGCTTGTCCATAAGCTCCATTTCATAGTAGGAGGGAATGTGCCTCTTCCTTAAGGCACTCTTAAGATCATTCCAATACTCTATTGGAGGATCCCCATGGATCCTTCACTCCCTAACAAGGGAAGTCCACCAATAGAGGGCATACCTTTGAAAGCTAAGGGTAGCCAATGGAACTTTTCTCTCTTCGCTAATATGATGGCAAGCAAAGAGTTGTTCAACCTTTATTTCCCAATCTAAGTAGGTCTCAACATTATCTTTTCCATGGAAATATGAGAGGCTAATGTTAACCTCTTGAGGCCTTCTATCCTTTTCTCTTTTTTGGGCGCCCTTTATAATAATCGTTATGTTCTTCACTTAAACTCTTGCAAGAGTCATGACTACAATAGGAGGCATGTTTTTCTCTTTTCATTTCTTTCATTATTTTTCTTCTTTCTTCCTTTTTTTATTTTCTCTCTTTCATCTTGACTTATTTCTTCCACTCTTTTTTACCTTTTTCTTTTCTCTCTTATTTTTCTTTACATAACTTCAGGAATCTCAACTCATCTAATATCTTATACAAGGGGTCCTTAGGAGTAGAACCCTCACCATTAACACTAGATGAAGAATGAAGACTCATGTTGGTTCCTAAGTTATAGTTATTTCTTGTTGGGGGTTTGAAAACAAAAGGTAAAAGAAAATATGGTTGAAACTAGCCAAAATACACACTAAAAGAGGTTTGAAAAGATAAGGTAAAAACTAATTGGTAAAAGGCAAGCTATCTAGGAGGTTTGAAAATGGAAGGTAAAGGAAATAAGCTATGAAAGTAAGCAAGAAATGTAAACTAGGCGAATCCTAAGAGTGTTTGGATGATCAAATGTAAGGTTTCCAACAATAAAATAGGCACCAATTATAGAACAAATGTTGAGCCAAAAAAACAAGCACACTTCCCTTTCACTTTTTTTTTCCTGGACACTGATTTTTATGCCAACTTGTATGATTTTTATTATTTTTTCCTTTAATCCAAATCAATTGGTTACTTTTTTATAATTTTGTTTCAGATGTCTAGAAAATTCAGTAAAACTTTGAGCTCAAAACACGTAGTGACCAATTCCCAGTAATTTATACAAGTTCGTATGTTCAAGCTGCCAACACTAGCGATTTCAACCTAGAAATCAAGAGTAGTGTTTATGTTGCTTAAGGCTTGGATAGTTACAATTTGTGTTTGCTTATGCTCAATTATCTTGAATAACTTAATTCAAGAGAGCTTAAGACTTATTTTTATTCACAAATCCAGCCACAACTCAGCACCGCAACTCAACTTCATCATAGGCATGATGTAGGAAACTTAGAAAACAAAAAAAAATGTTCAACAAGACTACTTCTAGGAATTGATTTAGAAAATGTTATGAACTAAATATCATGCATGAATTAGACTCAAAATTCAAAAGATAGGCTAAGAATGACAAGAATACATGAACAAATGTATCTAGAATTCAATCAACAAAATAAAAATTCAACACAAACTTAGAACATAATGTGACAATTACTATGACTAAACATGACACTAAGACAACATGGATTAAGTGATTTACTCTTAGATTTTTGTGTTTTTTTTTCTAATCAATGTTTTGGAAGAAAATTTAGATCTAAAGGTTCAGCACAAAAATATTATGACTGAAAAATGATAGAACCTAAAATCAACACAAAAACATGATTCAAGAGTAGATCTACAAAATTTGAACCATAGAATTGCAAGAACAAGTGTAGATCTAAGATTTAATCGGAGGATATACATAGAGAATAAGATGAAGAAAAAGGAATTAAAAAGAATTTACCGAACAAAAAAAGATAGAGGAAGCAAAAGAGCATCACCTAGATGAAGATGCTCTTAATACCACATGATGTAGCTCCACTGGAGCTTGTAGGCCTTGATCTTCTTCATCAATGGAGTCCTTTGCTTCATAAATTTTGATGGCAGCGGAATGGAGAAGGAGAAGGATGATTGGAGATGCCACTTCAAGGAGAAGATAGTCTAGAAGAAGCTCACCACCATAGGAAGTCATGGATAAAAGCTTAAAGGTAGGAGAAGATGAGGGGATGGAGTGGGAGAGAAGAAGCACAAAATTTGGTGCCTCAAAAGAGGTCTAAAGTTTGAAGTTTAATTCTCCAATGATCAAAGTTGAAAAAATGCACACACATGACCTCTATTTATAGCCTAAGTGTCACAAAATTGGTAGGAAATTTGAATTTCAATTCAAATTTCACTTGAATTTGTGGAACCAAATTTTGGTGCCAAAATTTCACTAATTATGATTAGTGAATTTTAGTTATGGTTTATACCACTAATCCTAGATCAATTCCAAGATTCTCCACTAAGTGTGCTTAGGTGTCATGAGGCATGTAAAGCATGAAGGACATGCACAAAGTGTGACTATATGATGTGGCAATGGGGTGTAGTAAGAAAATGCTCACCTCCCCCTCTAAAATTTAATTGGATTGGGCTTCTACCAATTCAATTAAATTTATTTCCCAACACACACATCAAATATTCACTTAGTGCATGTGAAATTACAAAACTACCCCTAATACAAAAACTAGTCTAGGTGTCCTAAAATACAAGGGCTGAAAAATCCAATATTTCTAGGGTACCCTACCTACATTATGGATCCCTAAATACAAGGACAAAAAATAATGACATCCTAATCTAATATGTACAAAGATAAGTGGACCCCACCTTGGCCCATAGGCTCATAAATCTATCTTGAGGTTCATGAGAATCTTAGGGCCTTCTTTAGCAGTTTTAGCCCAATCCTCTTGGAGCCTCCTGCTCATGGCTCTAGTGACTGGTCCCTTCCTAGGGAGGATTGCATCACATCATACATTGACTTAAAATTAGAATTTAAAATTGTTTCTTGAACAATTTATCCATTTAAAAATATTTATTTTTCATAAATTTGAATTATATAATGGTGAGAATCATGAATAAATATTATGCATTTAATGTATAATAATTAATAGGATTCGATATCTGATTTAGGGGAATTGAATATTCTTTAATCACATGTAATCAATATAATCAATTTATATAAACCAGCGTCGTGTTGTCATTTAGACATATGGTTTCAGTCCAATGTGTCTATGTTATTTTTCTATTTTGATATGGTATTTAGAGCCTGAAAAAGGCTTCTAAAACCTGTGTTTCCCGGTGGACCCATTGTCCTCGGCGACAAAAATATTTTTTGCCAGTGGTTCTCAAATGCCATCAAACGGTATTAACACTGCACATCCGCTTCCTTCCCTCCCTTCCCAGGTGAAGCATTAAGTGGCAACAAGCAATGATTGATGAGACCTGTGCACCTCTAGAAAATTTGTAATTAGCATTAAATGTTCCCAAAAGTCACATTCATTAGATGCAAATTTAATAGAAGAAATGTATCTGTTTACATATAATTGATAGTTGATGAGAGGAAGTCTCTAAATATTAAAAGCTTTGGAGACATGAAGAACCAACTTAAGGGCTTTTATTTAAATTTTTATATAAAAAGTTTTTTTTTTAATTTTTGTAAAGTTTAGAATTGCTCTCAAAATACTTTGATTATTTTGATAGAAAAGGCTATGTGCTAAGATTGTCTATCCATTTATAAGACAATTGAGTATTGGTCATTATACAATCAAATAAACAAATCTTTTTATTGGTGTTAGACTAGCCATGGCTTAGTAGGATAAAAAAAAATATTGATTGGAACAAGTTTGGTATAGAGCTTGAGTTAAGGAACTAAAAGTGAGAGTCATAAATACTTATAAGTAGTTGAAGTTAGTAGTACTTAGTGGTTTGTCAAGAACTGAATGTAGTCTCAGTGGTTTAGATGAACCAATATAATTCCATGTGTCTTATCTTGTTTATTTTCTCTTTTGTGTTTTAAATTGACTTATGGTTCGAATTTGATTTTTGTATTTGAAAATCATTGTTTGTCTTACAAGATCCGAAGTCATTGTCTAAATTGCTTTGCGAAAATTTGATATATGTTTTCTTACATATTCATCTTCAGACGTAACATTGTTGTGTTTAGAAAAAGTTTTGAAAATTTGTAAAAATTACAATTCAACCCTCTTATTGTCATATTAGTCTTTATAGAAGGGAAAAAAAGAGGGTTCCTTACCACTGAACTAAACCCTCAAGCTTGACTAAAGCATTCCTACAAGGTACCTTGAGCAAAGGAATTCAAGGTGTCAAGCCCTCCAAGAGAAAGAAAAGAGTGAAATGGGAGTGTTTTGAATGTTGTGGTTTAGCTTTGAATCAATAGTATTGAGTTTATGACTCTCTCTCTTCTTTATATTTGCATTACACTACTTCCTAAACTCCCCCACTTCATCCCCTATCACTCAAGGCCCAATAGTTTCAGCCTAACTACTCTAAAACTTACTACTATTTACAAGTGAAACAAGGTTTTCGCATAAATAATCATCATACATGCAAACATCAAAGACTGTCATATCATAATAAATTAATTACATGCATTTAACTTTAAATTTAATTATTCTTATAATCTAATTAAAACACTTAATCAGATATTACAAAAAAACAACATAATGTTACATAATAAAGCACCTCATAAAAAATTTAAAATTACATTATATATATATATATATATATATATATATATATATATATATATATATGTAATTGGTGATATTTAAAATGAGTTTACTTCTTAAGACTATATAGCTTTTTAACATAAAATTTAGATTAAAAGGAAAACTAACGTTTTAAGGTTATAAATCCCTAATGTTTAATTACATTATTTTTATAAATTATTAAGAATACATTGTATTTATTTAGTTTTTGAATACGTTATATTACAAAAATGAAAAAAAAGTTACTTAAATATTATCGGTTCAACCATGGTTTAATTACTGTTGAACATATTAACTTTTGAAGAGGATATATCCTTTGTTTCACAACCTTTTTATGAGTTTATTATGCCAAAATTGGTGCCCCAAATGTTTATTTTCAAGTCCAAAACATGGAGTCCAATTTCATTAACAACATCAAAAGTTATCGCAAAAACACTAACACATGTACAAACAAAAATGCACCAGACAACATGTTCTTTATTTTTAGCCATCATATATTCTCATTCATTCAAATCATATCACCACCAAATCATCAAACAATACATCCAAAAGTTAACATGCATCACAACAAGTCCATGCACAAAAATTACTTCAAGATATGTAAGCTTTCCTTACCTATTTGCAGTCACAAGTTGAAATCTCTATAGAATGGGGGAAGAAAAGGAATTTCTTAAGTCTAAGAGAAAGATTTTCAACCAAAATCAAACAACCCACATGATTGAACACAAAACCCAAAATTAGAAACTTGAAATCAATGGAGGAATCATCAGGAACAAGGTAAGAGATGAGAAGAAAAGATTCAAATTCTTATCAACACAAAAATTAGAACATGGAACAACTTGATGGAGAAGATGAATGAGTTTCCTTGATCAAGATTCAAGTTAACTTTTACATTTTGGGAAAATAAATGAGAGAGAAGGGATTGAGGGTCTCCTTTGTGCTAAGAAAATGAAGAAAAAGCAAAAAGTTGACTATGGAGGGAATAGGTGTTGGTGGGTAAAGGCAAATGAGGAGAAAATTGTGTGTTGGCCGATTAAAGATCCAAGTTAAGTACAACACCTATTGCACTTACCAAAATTTGGAGCTAGGACACGTCAAGGTGGACGTGGCCAAAGTGAACTTCTGGACTTCACATGTCGACTTTAAGAGCAGCCTTTGTCAAGAGCACAAGAGGGGAGACCTGCAAAACAAAGGGACTCTGATGTTTAAGTAAGTATATTAGTTAAGAGATAAAGCAAGTACATGCTTGAATGTAAGCTCAAGTGAGCAATAAAGAGAAATGCGCACAGACATGTTCCTCATGTGCTGGAGTGTGTGGAATATGTCGAGGGTTCAATGGAACCTGGTATTTATAGGAATACAATGTAGTTACAGATACGGGTCCTTGTTTGTAGGGTTTGTTATAGTATTTGCAGGTAATTTTCATCTTATAGATAATAGCTAGTAGCTTGCATATAATGTTGGAGATAAACTATAGCTTATAGATAAAATCTAGTAGATAATTGTAGATAGTGTGTGATTTTGTAGACAATTAATTACCTTCCGATAGATAAAGATATTGAAATATATTCAAATATTAAAAGGTTAGAGATAAGTTTAGTTAGGGAGTCTAGCTGCTAACGATTGAGTGTCCGTGCTCATGTTCCAGGGCACGTGGAGGGTTGACACATTCCTTAGAATGCAACATAGGGTGTAACATATATTTTGTGGACCCTGGACAGTACACCTATAATTAACAATTTTGAATAAAAATTTGGGGTCCAAATTAGTATAAACAAAATGAATTTGATTGTCTAAATGTGTGGAAAGTCTACATTCTTACTTTTACGGGAAAAGGTGTCTTAATTTTATAGATAGCAAAAAGTTTATACGGATAACCGCTAGGGTATTTCTGCTTGTCGCATGACTCCAAGGTCAGTATGACAGAGATTGTGGGGCGGCCGACAAAAGCGAGGCTCTTGCTCCTACGTATCCTCAATGAGGAACTCAGACCTACGTAGTTCTGGACAACTTGTGAGACTAAAAATAGTCTTGGTGTTTTCTTCACTAAAATGCGAACATGCTTTAGTAAAGAGAGAAAAATTCCAACTAATCAGAGCAACATATGCTTTTCGGATGAAAAACAATGTGTCTACCGGGGAAGGGGAGTATGCTGATGAAATCTTCTCATAACCACAAATGAGATTTTGGATGTTAGCATTTCGTTTCTAAATGACCATTTAGAGGAAACATTGGGTTCAACAAAAATAGAAGAAAATCACTCAAAGTGTATCAATCTCACACAGGTAAGTGTTTCATCCTAATTCCGAACCATAGATATGCCATGACTTGATTTTGCAAATTATTTCCTATCAAATCAAAGACTACATGCGTGATCATGGATCAATAGGACTTTTTCTTGGGAATGGTGTTTTTGGTGGGAACTTTGGCTTTGAGTGTTTGGGCCTTTTCCTTTTCTGTTTTTGTTTAGTGCGGGGCGAAAAAGTCATCGACGCACAGGATTTTGGTTGGTAATCAAAGGGAGAGGGCCACTTTAGGTTGTGGTTTCCTTTCTTTTCTTGTTTACTTGGTGACAAATCTGTATTGTTTAGATATTGTCTGGTCCAAAGACTTTTCTGCACATTTCTTTTTCTTCCGATATTTGATCGGGAATTTTCTTTCTTTTTGTTTTCTCCCACTCTTTTGATTGGGAATTTCCTTTCTTTTTTTTTTCTGTTTTCTTTTGAGGGCAAGGATTGACATTCTCACCCTGGGTCAAGGTTTATGGTAAATTGGGATTTTGGCTCAAGGCTTGTAGCATGGCTGGACATGATATATGTTAGGGTTTGGTTTGGTTCAAGGATAAAAGGGGATGTCCCACATTATACCCTTGGGTGTTCGGAAAAACTTTCACTACATTTACTCTTCAAATGTGTACACACATTTTTTTCAAAAACTAGCTATGATCAGCGATTTTTTTTCCTTCAAATAAAAGTTGGAAGTCATCTCTTTTCAAAAGCATGTTGGTTTTTCAGCTAGACAACTTATTTTTCTTTTTTCTCTTTCTTCTTTTTCTTTCCTTACTTGCTCTCTTTTCCTTTTCCTCTTTTTTTTTTCTTTTTTAAGTTATTTATCATTTGTTCATTTCCTCTCTCTTCTTTCTCTTTTTTTTTCTTTTTCTTTTCTTTGAAAAGGCCGTGCGGATGAGGGCGCACGCTACCTACTTACATCTAACCACAAGGTGAACGAGAAACGCACGAAAATGGTAAGTCGCAAAATGGTGACGAAATACTGAGAGCCATAATGCCGAAAATTTCTAACAGAAACGAGCAATAATGATAGTAATGTTAGTAACCATATGAACAGAAACAGAAGACAGTAATGTCAACAGCAATATAGACAATAACAGAAAAACGTCAATAGCAAACTAATAAAAAAACAGTAATGTCAAAAAATGCGGTGACCTCGGTCACGTGGCTCTGCTTCCTCCCAAGAAGCCGAGCAAGTCTTTCATCTCCTCATCCATGCGGGCGTCCTCTGCATCGTCGGGAGCTCCTGCAGGTGCCTCCTCCGTCTGGTCCTCGGGCCAATTTCCGTGCCATGCGACCTCAGTCCTAAACTGATTTGGAGTAGGGCATGCAAAAGGAGCGAAACCCTGGCTTTGCTAACTGAGGCTGAGCTGGTAGAGACACTCATGTATCTGCACCTGCACCCGGTGGTTGGCCGCCTGTTGGCGAACCAAGTGCTGTAGATACCACTCCATGCCTAATGACCCAGCGGGATCAGCCTGATGAGGTGGCGGCGGTGCGTCTACGGCCTGTGGCACATCACCTTGCGCCTGCCTAGGCGTGCAATACTTCTCCATGAAGGCTCCGGTGATCGGCGGCCGGATCACCTTACTAGGTGTGATGGGAACCCCGAATGACTGGCAGAGGCCCGTGATCAACACTGGAAACCCCAGGGCCCTGTTAGACTTATCCGGGTCTAGAGGGTGCCTGGTGGGTGGCATACCTGCAAATAAATAGACGGCGTCAGCAATCAACTGAGCCACATGGATGCTCATCCGTGTTAGGATGGCATACACCAGCTGACACTTCGGAAGAGGAAGGTCGGAGTTATGATCACTGGGTAAGACATTGCTGAGTAGCAACGTCATCCACATCTGTGTCAAGGTGGTCATACTGGTGCCCATGATCCGCACCCGCCTCCCTGCAGCGGTTCGAGCAAAATCCTGACCCAGTACATAATAGCGGGGCAATGGCCTCTTCGTCAAACCCGTCGGCCCTATTCCTTCTCTGACTAAACTCGCACTCCTGGCCTTCTTCTAACACCAGCGGGTCACCCATGATCGCATGTACCGCACTCCCTCTTATGTGGGCTAAGCATTAGCATAAAATTCTAGGACTATATCTGGGTCAAACTTAGCCATGGGAGTGACCAGCGACGTCCAGCGCCGGCAAGCTATCTCTTCCTAAAAGTCGGTGTACTCATCATCCCTGAGCTGGACGTGTCTCTCTCGGTGGAACGACCATCCTTTGATGGCCTTGAAACGGTGTTGGTGCTCGGCGCTCCTGAAACGGTGGCTATAACACTCGGGGGCGGCACTGGTCCCTTCAGCTGCGGCGTCCCTCCTAGATCTCTTCGCAGAAAGATTTTTTGGAGCCATTTCCTGCAAGGGCAAACATTTGGAAAGTTAGTTTACAAGGAAATGCTATTTTAAAGCAAAAATGGCATGCTAATCCTTTCGATTTAGAACAAATTTGTGCCCACATCTCCTTAAAGAAGAACATTTACCAACGTGCATACACGCCAAGTATCCTGCTATTTATCAATATACAAGGATATTCAAAACATTCCAGTTACCACATATATATTTTTTTGAAAAGAATTCATATATGCATGCTCAAGGTATTGTGCCAAAATTACACATGTCCATATTCAAAGTATTTTGCTACCAAAAATTACCTACGCACATTTGAAGTATTTTATTAACATAAAATTTTTTTGTTTCATTCACATTTATTTATACATATATGCACATTTGAGAGCCTATCTCATGTCACGCACACACTTGCATTTGAAAAGGAATTTTCATGCCATCTATCTACACTTGAGAGGTAATTCCACATTATTCATTTCGGGAAGCAGTCAAACGTCCGTACATTCATAAAGCGCTTGACCACCTATTCAACATATACACGTCTTATTTGAAGGGTCCTTTCTCTAGCTACCTATCCTATACATATACGTACATGGTGAATAAAATCTTTACACAAACTAAGCAAACATCATGGTGCAGCCCCAAAAATCTGCCGCTGGCCTAAAGGGAAACCCCTATCATAATGCCCTCATTTTTATGTTTTCTTGTATTGAAATCAAAAGCTTGGGTTCCTAGGCCTAGAATCGCATTCGGGCACTCATTTTAAATCCTTCATGTTGTCCCTATACATATAAAACAGTCCCACAATCCCAAGCTTACAAAAGCATGCCCATATGTAATTGAGACATTTCACCGAGCACTTGGTGGGCGCATGTTTTGGCATGAATAGCAAGAGAATGGGGGCAATGTGGCATGCCTCATTACTCCAGAATGCAACATAGGCCTAAGGCCATCCCTTACAACCCCTTAATTTAGCGAAAACAAGCATGGATTCACATGTGAATTGCTTCACGAATTTAGCAAAAAATGAGCAACTAAAGCACTAAAACACATCAAGGGAGAGCCAAATAACCAGGGGAAAGTGCACTTACTTGTGGGGAGTGAAATAAAGCGTGAAAAGGGAAGCAAAAACTCAAAAATGGAAGGTTGGGGGCTGCTGTCTTTGTAGTTCCCGTGAGCTTGGTGTTTTTGAAGTGAGGGGGGAGAGTTTTGGGTGGAGGAAAACTCCTCCTCCCTCGTTTTTTATTTGCAGGTGCAGGGGTGCTCGCCCAGGCGAGCTAACCTGTTTTCTTTTTTTGGGGGAAGAAATAAGTAAGGCTTTCTATAGGTCGGCGTTCGCTTACTCGAACCCCTCAGGGCAGATATCCAATATTTACTTTAAAGACACAACAGTAATTACTGTAAATTTAAAGGATACTAGGCTGCCTTGCAGCGGCGCTTTCCATTTGTCCAGAGCTAGGCAAGGGACGACGACCCATCGGTCGTGACCCTAGCCTCTACTTGCGTCCGTCCCTAAGTACCTGAAAGTAGGAAACAACATTGCATGGTAAACCGTGGCCACGTTACCGTTTTACCTTGATGGGTTTCGGCCTCCAACTTCATCCTGGCATCTGACCACGACCAGTTGATTCTGCCCCGGTTATGACAAAATATGCATGTATATGCGTATGCATGAATGTTTTCGAACGCAACAAATTTTTAGTGAAAGCTGGTTTAGGTTTAGTTTTAATTAAGCGCTTTGGGGCATCCCGTGGATTGAGCGAAAAAGGCTCAGGTTACCATAAACTGCACATGGTTTTTAAGCACGAAGTGAGGACATAAACCTCAAACTCATGTTCTCTTCTTTTAAAAGACTGTGACGAGAAATATATAGTAGACGGGAATCCCTGGGGGAAACCAAGAAGACACACAAAAATAAAAGAACATGCAGCGATATCCTCAATTGCCCCAGATTCTAAGCATAGTATTGCTTGACAACATCGGAATTCACGGGTAAAGGCAGCTCCTCGCCATCCATGTTGGTAAGCACCAGGGCCCCTCCGAAAAAGCCCTTTTCACAACGAAAGGTCCTTCGTAGTTCGGGGCCCACTTCCCTTGATTATCTTTAACAGCGTGGGACATCTTTTTCAGCACAAGGTCTCCCTCATGGAACTTGCGCAAGTGCTCCTTCTTGTCGAACACATTCTTCATTCTTTGTTGATACAGGCGCCTATGGCTCATGGTCGTCAAGCGCTTACCTTCGATAAGGTTGAGTTGGTCATAGCGTGTTTGAGCCCACTCTGATTCTTATAAACCTGATTCTGCTAGTATCCTCTGAGAAGGGATCTCTACTTCAAATGGGAGTACCACTTCCGTTCCATACACCAAGGAATACGGTGTTGCTCCAATAGAAGTTCGTACCGAAGTTCGGTATTCATGCAAGGCAAAAGGCAACATCTCATGCCAATCTTTGTATGATACTGTCATCTTCTGAATAATTTTCTTAATATTCTTGTTGGCTGCTTCCACGGCTCTGTTCATCTTTGGCCGGTAGGGCATGGAGTTGTGATGCTAGATTTTGAAATCCGCACACATTTCCTGCATCATCTTGTTATTCAGGTTGGTGCCATTGTTAGTAATGATCTTCCTAGGGAGTCCGTACCGACAAATCAGCTCCCTCTTTATGAATCTGACCACTACACTCCTCGTGACATTGGTGTAGGAAGCCGCCTCGACCCACTTGGTGAAATAATCTATCGCCACAGGAATGAAGCGGTGACCGTTCGAAGCCTTGGGCTCGATGGCCCCGATGACATCTATTCCCCACATGGAAAAAGGCCAAGGGGCAGACATGACATTCAGAGGATATGACAGAGCATTGACATTGTCCGCGAATGCTTGACACTTGTGGCATTTCCTTACATGGACGCAGCAATCACTTTCCATGGTGAGCCAGTAATAACCTGCTCTTAGGATCTTCTTGGCCATAGCATGCCCATTGGCATGTGTTCCAAACGAATCCTTGTGGACTTCTTCGATCATGTGGTTTGCCTCTTTGGCATCCACACATCGCAGGAGAGTCATGTCATGGTTTCTTTTATATAGTATGCTCCTGCTCATGAAGAAACCAGTCGCCAATCTCCTCAATGTCCTTTTATCAGTGTCGGAAGCCCCCTGTGGGTATCCTTTGCTTTCAACGAACCGCTTGACATCGAAATCCCAAGGCTTACCGTCCCGTTCTTCTTCCACCTGACAACAATGCGCGGGTCTGCCACGACACTAGAACTCAATGTATGGTAGGTCCCCGTGCGGTGTTAGCTGGAACATGGATGCCAGAGTAGCAAGCGCATCCCCATTTGATTTTCCTCCCAGGGAACATGATGGAAGGAGATCTCATCAAAGGAATCAGCCAACTCCTTGATATAGGCTTTGTAGGGTATTTGCTTGGGGTCTCTAGTTTGCCATTCCCCTTTCAGCTGGTGAATCACCAATGCTGAGTCCCCATACACTTTGAGCATTTTGACATTAGAGTCAATTGCCACCTGGACGGCCAGGACACACGCTTCATACTCAGCCATATTGTTGGTGCTGTCAAACCCCAGCCTGGCTGTGAAAGGTATACATTGATTATCTAGAAAGACCAATACTGCTCCAATGCCATGACCTAGAACGTTTGACGCTCCATCAAACCATACAGTCCATTTGTCCCGATCTTCGTCTAGTTTTTCCTCAAACAAGGTCATGATGTCCTCATCCGAGAATTCGGGATGCATGGGCTGATAGTCGTTGAGAGGCTACTGAGCCAAATAATCTGCTAAGGCGCTTCCTTTTATTGCCTTTTGGGTGAAATAAACTATATCAAACTCGGATAACAAGACTTGCCATCAGGCGATCCGTCCTGTGAGAGCTGGCTTTTCAAAGATGTACTTAACCGGGTCCATCTAGGATATCAACCAGGTGGTATGGCTCAGCATGTATTGTTTTAGACGGCGGGATGCCCAAACTAAAGCACAACACGTTCTTTCGAGTAGGGAGTAATTCATTTCACAGGCCGTGAACTTCTTACTCAAGTAGTAGACAACGCGCTCTTTCTTCCCGGACTCGTCATGTTGCCCCAGCATACATCCCATCGACTCGTCCAAAATCGTCATATACAAGATGAAAGGCCTTCCGAGTACCGGTGGCATAAGCACAGGAGGATTCATGAGACACTTTTTGATCCTCCCAAATGCCTCTTGACAATCCTCATTCCAACGGACGGTTTGGTTTTTGCGTAAGAGTTTGAACAACGGCTCACAAATAGTAGTGAGCTGTGATATGAATCTTGCAATATAATTCAAACGTCCCAGGAAACCTCGGACTTGCCTCTCAGTACGGGGTTTTGGCATCTCAAGGATGGCCTTCACCTTTTCAGGGTCCACCTCTATCCCTTTCTTGCTTACGATGAAACCTAGCAATTTCCCTGATTTGACCCCGAAAGTGCACTTAGCGGGGTTCAACCTCAATTGATACTTCCTAAGCCTTTCGAACAACTTCCGCAGGTTGACAAGGTGTTCCTCCTCGGTTTTAGATTTGGAAATTATGTCGTCCACATAGACCTCGATCTCTTGGTGCATCATATCATGGAACAAAGATACCATAGCCCGTTGATAAGTTGCCCCAGCATTCTTGAGTCCAAAGGACATCACCTTATAATAGAACGTTCCCCACAGGGTGACGAAGGTAGTCTTTTCCATATCCTCCGACGCCATTTTTATCTGATTGTAACCGGAGAATCCGTCCATAAAGGAAAACAAAGCAAAATTGGTCGTATTATCCACGAGGATATCGATGTGCGGCAAAGGATAATTGTCTTTGGGACTAGCTCGATTCAAATCCTGATAATCCACACACATTCGCACCTTCCCATCCTTCTTAGGAACTGGTACAATGTTGGCAACCCATTCTGGGTACCGAGCGACTGGCAGAAAACTAGCGTCAAATTGTTTTTTCACCTCTTCTTTTATTTTCAGGGATGTCTCGGGTTTCATCCTCCTCAGTTTTTGTTTTACCGGGGAACACTCAGGATTTAGAGGTAATCGATGATGTACAATGTCAGAACTCAAACTGGGCATATCTTGGTACGACCAAGTAAAGATGTCTTGGTAGTCTTTCAGTAGGGCCGTCAATTCTTCACGAATGGGTGTGGTCATACCCGTGCCTATCTTTACTTCCTTTTTCCCACTGTCGGTTCCTAAGTTCACTAGTTCTGTCTCTTCTTGATGAGGCCCCATTTCTCGGTCCTTATGGGCGACTATCTTCTCCAACTCCGGGGGAAGTCCCACATCCTCATCCTCTTCATCCTCCGTTTGATTTGTTTCTTGCTCGAAATCGATGGTCGGGTCCCAGATATTAGTACCTTCGAGGGACTCGTCGTCAGATCTGGCGTTAAACGTAAAGAAATAAACATGCAAATGGATGAGAATGGGTAGAGACATAGGAATAGATGAAGAAAGATCTTTTATTTTATAATTTTAGGAACAAAAGACATAAAGCCTTAACAAAAGAAAACTCTAAAGCCTAGGCCCAACTGTAGAGTTTAAAAGCCACAAAGGGTTACATTATGCTTGTTGCGTAAATGTCTGGGCATTCCTTCACTCGCCAATTTCCTAGTCGGAAACCAGGAGGGCATGGTCGTGCCAACTCCGACCCACTTGGCGAATCATCTTCACATATCACAACGACTTGGCCTTCGTGTCCTAGACCCGCGCTTATAAAGCTCCTACTGATGTGGCAGGGCGGGCCTCCTTTGACTTCTTGTCCCAGTCGCGAGCCTTGACCTCTACTCTTCCTTCCTGTAATGCCTTTCTTTAGGTTCACTTGTGTGGGTTTATAGCCTAACCCGAACTTCCCGCGGTTTCCTTTAGCGCTTATCAGTCTGGTTATGCCATCGTTGTCCTTGCCTAAACCCATTATGGGCTCGTAACCATTCCCCAACATCACTCGGGCCATCATTACTGCCGCATCGGACAGGTAAGGTTGCCCAGAGAAGGAATCTACAGAGGCAATGCTAACCACCTCAAAAGACTGGAAGGCCATTTCTAATGACTCCTTCGCGGCTTCCACATATGGCATAGAGGACGAGCAACTCACCAAGATGTCTTCCTCGCCCGATACGATAACCAAATGCCCTTCCACTACGAACTTCAATTTTTGGTGGAGTGTAGAGGGAACGACTCCCACCGAATGGATCCATGGGCGCCCCAACAGGCAGCTGTAAGCGGGGTAAATGTCCATTATTTGAAAGGTAACCTGACAGGTATGGGGGCCTATCTGTACAGGGAGGTCGATCTCTCCCCTAACCTCTCGACGGGTGTCGTCGAAGGCACGGACTACCATGGAACTTGGCTTTAGAAGGGAAGCATTAAACGGTAATTTCTCCAAAGTGCTCTTGGGCATTATGTTTAAACTGGGACCGTTATCAATAAGCACCTTGGCTACGACGTGGTCCATGCACTTCACTGATACATGTAAAGCCCTGTTATGCCCTCTCCCCTCGGCAGGGATTTCTTCTTCGGCGAAGGCGAGATAATTGTTGGCAGTGATATTATTGACGAGTCCTCCAAAGCTCTCTACAGAGATATCTTGAGCCACGTGAGCTTCGTTCAAGACCTTTACTAGCAAAGCCCGATGAGGCTCAGAGCTCATGAGTAATTCCAAAAGAGAGACCTTGGTCGGGGTTTTGTTGAGCTGCTCAATGACCTTGAACTCGCTCTGCTGAATAATGCGGAGAAACTCGCTTGCTTCCTCTAGTGACACTTCCTTCTTGCCGCTGCCATCCCTTTTCTCCGGAAGACCCTTTACCGGAATATCCTCATTCAAAGTGAGGGTCGTCTTGTCATTTTGCTCCTCCACCATCTTGGTCTTTCCCTTAATGTTTGCAAGTTGTGTTGGCAGGTCGGAAGGTGTAAACATGCGACCGCTGCGGGTCACACCGCTCAGCCCCGTGATATTGGTTACCTTGGCCGACAATGAGCTGATGTCGGTGGCTTCTTCTTCCCTTTCACTCGGAGGTGTATACCTCCACGGGACTGCATGGCTGTTTTGGTATGGGAAAGGAACAGGTTTAGTTGCCGGGGGGTATTGGGGTTTGTGGAGCTGCGTCCTTGGTGAAATATATCACCAAAAGTGATGGAAGCTTGCTTGTGGAGCTTCAATGGAGGCTGGATCTTTGAGCTTCAATGAGGTCCTTTAATGGTGATTTTCCACCATGGAGATGCAGCGGAAGACAAAGGAGAAGAGGTAAAAGGCGGCGCCATCCACTAGGGAATAAGCCTTGGAAGAAGGAGCTTCACCACCAAGATGAGCCTTGGATAAGAAGCTTGGAGAGGATGCTTCAATGGAGGAAAAGAAAGAGGGAGAGAAAGAGAGAGGGGGGAGCACGAAATTGAAGGAAGAAAAAGGGAGAGAAGTTGAACTTTGAGTTGTGTCTCACAAGACTCTCATTCATCAAAGTTACAACAAGTGTTACACATGCTTCTATTTATAGACTAGGTAGCTTCCTTGAGAAGATTTCTTGAGAAAACTTCCTTGAGAATCTTCATTGAGAAAACTTCCTTGAGAAGCTAGAGCTCAGCTACACACACCCCTCTCATAACTAAGCTCACCTCCTTGAGAAGCTTCCTTAAGAAGATTCCTAAAGAAGCTAGAGCTTAGCTACACACACCTCTCTAATAGCTAAGCTCACCTGCTTGAGATGAGAAGCTAAAGCTTAGCTATACCCCCCTATAATAGCTAAGCTCACCCCCATGACAAAATACATGAAAATAAAAAAAAAAGTCCTTACTACAAAGACTACTCAAAATGCCCTGAAATACAAGGCTAAAACCCTATACTACTAGAATGGCCAAAATACAAGGCCCAAAAGAAGGAAAAAACCTATTCTAATATTTACAAAGAAGAGTGGATCCAACCTTGGCCCATGGGCTAAAAAATCTACCCTAAGGTTCATGAGAACCCTAGGGCCTTCTTTAGTAGCTCTAGCCCAAGCCTCTTGGAGTCTTCTATCCAATACCCCTGGGGGGTAGGATTGCATCATCCCCTCCACCTTGGAAAGGATTTGACCTCAAATCCCGAGGTTCTTCATACTCTGGGCTCCTTCCCTCAACACCTGTAAAAAGAATAAAAACATATATATTAGTGGTGTTGGGTATGTTAGAGTAGGGTAAGGTCTGAAAACCCATTTCCTGGGCATCTTCCCATGAAGGAACATGGTTCCTCACCAACTCAATGGGTGGTGCTACAAGTATAGAAAAATATGGGACAAACCTTTTGTAAAAGTTTGTTAAGTCATGGAAGCCCCAAATTTTTCTTATACTTGGTGGAGTGGGCCACTCAGGAATGACCTTTATTCTCTTAGGGTTCATGGGAACCCTTTGATCACTATTTGAAAAATTAAGAAAAGTAACGCAATAAAACATACCTTTTTCTGTATTTTCATATTGATTATTCCTACCAAAAAGTATGACAAATCTAAGGTGTCCCATATGAGTACCTAAGTTTGTATTGAAACTAAAAATAAGAACAAACCTACCTAATGGGTCCCTATGTACACACACCATGAAGATGTTGGGTGCATGAGTGATTTTACAAAAGAGGGTTGCACCATTCAAAACATTCATCATACCACCTATTTTAGGGACTTGGTGCCTAATAATACCTATTTTGGGCCCCAACAAAGCACAAGGATTTAAGCTCTTGCAAACCAAACCCTCATCCAACAACTTTTTTACTTGAGGAATAAACTCAAGCCCAAAAGGTGTGGCAATGCTAGCAAGTGTCTTTTTATAAAAGAGAAAATGTGGAGGTTGTCTAAGAGGGAAAGTTTCTTTAATGTTTGCCTTTATTGTAAAATGAGTTTCCTTCTTAGCTAAACTCTTGGAGGAGACACTTACCTCCTTACACTTCTCTTTAACCACTAATGGTGGGGCATTGAGAAGTAATGTGTCTTCTTCCAAGACATTTAAAGCACTTTATAGAGCTAGTTTTCTCTTGCATACTAGCCCTAGGGGCTTGATTTTCTATTGTCTTCCCCTTATCATCTTTTGGCTTAGAAGGTGTCACCCCTAAGATGCCTTGAACTTGGTCTTTCTTTGGATAAGAGTGAGAGCCATAAGATTTTGAAGTAAACTTCTTTTTAAGTTGTTGCTCTACCCTTATTTCCCAATCTAAGTTAGCCTCTACATTGTCCTTCCCATGGAATTATGGGAGGCTATTGTTAGCCTCTTGAGGCTTTCTTTCCATTTCTCTCCTATGGGATTGAGGTCTAAGATGTGACCTATGCCTTCCTTCATAATAGTCGCGAAGTTCTTCACTTAGGCTCTTACAAGAGTTATGACCACTATAGGAGGCATGTTTTTCTCTTTTCATTTCTTTCATTATTTTTCTTCTTTCTTCCTCTCTTATTTTTTCTTTTTCTTTTCTCTCTTGTTTTTCTTTCCATAACTTGAGGGAACTCAACTCATCTAAGATTCTAGATAAAGGGTCTTTATGACTAGTACCCTTGCCATTAACACTAGATGAATGATGACTCATGTTGGTTCCTAAGTTGTGGTTCTTTCTTGTTGGAGGTTTGAAAACAAAAGGTAAAAGAAACTATGGTTGAAACTAGCCAAAAATAAACACTAAAAGAGGTGTGAAAGATAAGGTAAAAAACTAATTGGGAAAAGGAAAGCTATTTAGGCGGTTTGACAATGGAAGGTAAACGAAATAAGATATGAAAGTAAGCAAGAAATGTAAACTAGGCGAATCCTAAAAGTGTTTGGATGACCACATTCAAGGTTCCCAACAAAACACTCACTATCCTAAGGAAAAATTGCCTAAAATTATTACACACAAATGGAAGTTTGGTAACCTATTGGAGGCTCCCAACACACTTCCAATGAAAGGCCTTTTTGTTACAAAACTTGAAAACAATGAAGGTAAGTAAATTGCAAATTACAAAATTACAAAACGGTCCTCAATTTTGGTGGTTGTTCTCTCTTTGGTGATTCACTCAATTTGGAGTGCTTCTTAGTCCAATAGCCCTTAAGGTGGTTGGCCCCTTTCTTCTTGACTCAAATTCTTCAAGGGATGGCACCAATCCTCCTTCTAATTCCCTATATGGCAAACCACAAACAAGGAAACAAAGAGACAAGCAATAACCAAAGATCAAAAAAAATGAAATGAATGCTAAATCAATGAAGTTTTAACAAGACAATTTTTCAAGGATTACTCAACAATTAAAGCAATGAAAAGGACATAGAAGCAAGCTAGGACTCAAAGAGAAACTTAGAATGGCTCTAGCGTAGAGTAAAAAAACTACAAAAAAAAAAGACTCAACAAACCTCTAGCTTTGGCACTTGTTTTCATAGTAATTTTCAATTGAAATTTCGGAACTAAGATTGGTATAACATAGGCACCAATTATAGAATAAATTTTGAGCCAAAACAACAAGCACACTTCCCCTTTCACCTTTTTTTTTTTCTGGATACTCATTTTCCTTCCAATTCGTGTGATTTTTCGTATTTTTTACTTTAATCCAAATCACTTGGTTCTTTTTTTATAACTTTTTTCCAGATGTCTAGAAAATTAAGTAAAAATTTCAGCTCAAAATTCAAAGTAACCAATTCCTAGTAATTTTTACAAGTTTGTATGTCCAAGCTGCCAGCACCAGCGATTTTTTTTAAGCATGGTATATTGATTGCCTTGGGCTTACTTTCAACCTTCCTATGTATGTTGAACTCACTAGGATTGTTTAACACAGTTTTAGGAGTTCAATATTCACTTAGGATCAACATTTCAGCCAGCAATTCAATCACCAAAACTCAAATTCACAATAGACACAATCATAAGGAAACCTAAAAGTTCAAGAAAAGGTTCACAATCAAAGACTCTCTAAGAATTTTGCATGAACATGTTAAGGACTAATTAACATGAAAGATTTGACTCAAATCAAATAATAGGCTAAAAGAATTTCATACACTCATGAACAAATGAGTTAGAAAATGAAACAAGAAAATAAAATTCAGCACAACATAAGAAATCTTATGTGACAAGTTTCATGACTAGACATGACTTCTATGACAAAACTACAATAGGTGAACGAGTCACTCTAGATTTTTGAGGTTTTCTTCTACTTTAATATTTTTGTAAGAATTTTATGGTTTAGGTTTCAGCCACAAAAAATAACAAGAAAAAACTCAAAGGAACCTAAACTCAACACAATTCATGGTTCAAGAACAAGAACAAGAAATTTGAACCATAGAAAATCAAATCTAGCTTCTATAGCAAGTTTAATCGGTGGAAACCCTAAAGAATCATGTTAACAACATTTAGCACAAGACATGTGAGGAGATACATGGAGAAAAATGAAGAAACAACAATAGAAGAGAAGGTAAAGCAAAAAATTAATGGAGGTTTAAGGAGCACCTACTTGAAGCTCTTGTGCTCTGATTACCACTTGATGGAAGCTTGCTTGTGGAGCTTCTATGCAGGCTGGATCTTTGAGCTTCAATGAGGGCCTTTAATGGTGATTTTCCACCATGGAGATGCAGCGGAAGACAAAGGAGAAGAGGTAAGAGGAGGCGCCATCCACTAAGGAATAAGCCATGGAAGAAGGAGCTTCACCACCAAGATGAGCCTTGGATAAGAAGCTTGGAGAGAATGCTTCAATGGAGGAAAAGAAAGAGGGAGAGAAAGAGAGAGGGGGGAGCACGAAATTGAAGGAAGAAAAAGGGAGAGAAGTGGAACTTTGAAGTATGTCTCACAAGACTCTCATTCATCAAAGTTACAACAAGTGTTACACATGCTTCTATTTATAGACTAGGTAGCTTCCTTGAGAAGATTTCTTGAGAAAACTTCCTTGAGAAGCTTCATTGAGAAAACTTCCTTGAGAAGCTAGAGCTTAGCTACACACACCCCTCTCATAACTAAGCTCACCTCCTTGAGAAGCTTCCTTAAGAAGATTCCTAAAGAAGCTAGAGCTTAGCTACACACACCTCTCTAATAGCTAAGCTCACCTCCTTGAGATGAGAAGCTAGAGCTTAGCTACACCCCTCCTATAATAGCTAAGCTCACCCCCATGACAAAATACATGAAAATAATAAAAAAAATCCTTACTACAAAGACTACTCAAAATGCCCTGAAATACAAGGCTAAAACCCTATACTACAAGAATGGCCAAAATACAAGGCCCAAAAGAAGGAAAAAACCTATTCTAATATTTACAAAGAAGAGTGGATCCAACCTTGGCCCATGGGCTGAAAAATCTACCCTAAGGTTCATGAGAACCCTAGGGCCTTCTTTAGTAGCTCTAGCCCAAGCCTCTTGGAGTCTTCTATCCAATACCCTTGGGGGGTAGGATTGCATCAAAAGGTTTAGGCTTTCCAAAACTTCTCGCATCCGCGGACTGCATACATATATGCTGCTCTTCCCTCCCCTCATCACCGACTTCCAGTCGGCCTTGATCTATCATTCGCTGCAACAATTCCGCTACTGCCAAACATGTTTCCATGTTATGTAGCTCGCCGGGATGCAACAAACAAGAATCCTCTTTATGCCCACCGTGGGGAATCACACCTCCCTTTTGTAGGGCCTCAAAGATAAACCTCCTAGGGGTTGCCACGTCCTTTAAAGGTTTAGACCTGCGCGGCCTATCTGACTCAATGGAATTAACCGCTCCCCCTCCATGATTGGCGAGCGGGTTGGTTTTCACGTTGGGCCGATCCTCTTGAAATGTCAGCCATCCAGCATCTATCAAATGTTGGACCTTGTATTTAAGGGCCAAGCATTTTTCGATGGAATGCCCCGGGGTATTCCCATGGTACGTGCAAGTTGCGTTAGGATCATACCACTTTGGGAAAGGGGGTTGGTCGATCTTCCCGGGAGTTATTATGGCCATTTGGTTGGCGATAAGGGACGGCAAGAGGTCTTCGTACGTCATTGGGAGTGGGGCGAATTCTGGAATTGGCTTCGGGGAAAAGTTCCTCATTACGTTGGAATTGCCGGCCGGGTGAGTCGTGGATTGAGCCGGAACTTGGGGGCCTCCCTCTAGATAGGTGCCTTAGGCTGCACGGGTGCTGAATTGGAGGAGTTCCCGACGCGAGCTGAAAAACTCGGATGATGTTGCACATATTGATGTGTACCATGAGAGGTCTGCGAGGGCTTGACCCATGCGGGCGCCGAAGTGACGGCATGAGTATCTCCCTTCTTCCTTTTTTCCCTAGTTGCTCCGACTCTTTTAGCATGGGTACTTGTGGAGGAAACATAATCGAACTTCCCTCTTTTCAACCCTACTTCAATTCTTTCCTCGGCGAATACCAAGTCCGCGAAGCTTGAAGGCATGTAGCCTACTAACTTCTCATAGTAAAACACTGGCAAGGTGTCTACCATCATGGTGATCATCTCCCTTTCGACCATGGGAGGGGCCACTTGTGCCACCAGATCTCTCCATCGCTGAGCGTATTCTTTAAAGGTCTCACCTTCCTTCTTAAACATATTCTGTAGCTGAGTGCGATCAGGAGCCATATCGGAATTATACTGATATTGCCTTAGTAAGGCAGTAATCAGGTCCTTCCAAGTACGGATGCGGGAAGCTTCCATATTAGTGTACCAAACAACCGCAGCTCCAGCTAAGCTATCTTGGAAAAAAATGTATTAATAACTTTTCATCCCTAGAGTGCGCCCCCATTTTACGACAATACATCTTGAGATGGTTTTTAGGACAAGTCGTCCCTTTATACTTGTCAAAATCGGGCACTTTGAATTTTGGGGGGATGACGACATCAGGTACCAAGCAAAGATCCGTCATGTCCGCGAATGGATAGTCACCGAAGCCTTCAACAGCTCTCAATCTCTCCTCGAGGAGATCGATTTTCCTTCTTTCCTCAGTTGCCGAGGGTGGTCCTTCTGTGGACAAGAATGTTGGTTGTGCTGTGAGGTTGGGCTGAGGCAAAGTGTTGGGTGCCGGCCCCTCGATGGGGATCGGGGGGTGGAACTCGACATCCCCTTTGGCATACTCTTGATGATCTTCGTGGACCTCGTCCGGCTGTCGAGGAGGCTCCCCTTCAAGGATGGGGGAAGAGACATGACCCGCATCATTTTGCATGACTGGCAGCGTGTAATTAGGTGGCAATCCATAAGGGTAAGCCACCCAGTTGTATCCCAAATGGGGGTTGCTGTTGTGCCCCAGTGTGCTCCTTCCTCGTCCTATCGTATTTGGGAGAGGATGGTGCGCGGTAGCTAGGAGAGTAGGGTCTGCTTCGGCAGCCGAACTAACAGCGGCAACTGTGGCCACGTTTTTCTCCATGAGTTGCCTCATTCCTAACATGGCCTCCATCATGGAAGCCATTTGTTCTTTCAGAGCCAACATGTCGGCTTTCATCTGTTCCTGTGTCTCCTCTTGATCACCCATCATTCTAGATTTGGATCTGGTGCGATAAGGATGCCTTGGGGCGCGTTTAGTTATGGTGTTTTTCCCTAAAAAAACCAAACGTGAGGAGTAGGTAAAAAATAATGAATGCATGTTAGAAATAAAATGCAGGAGTAATTTGATTCGCACTGACTTTTCGAGTAAAAACATGGGATAAACTCATTTTATTCAAAAAGTTATAACTAGTCAAGATCTGAGTGACAATACAAGTTCCCTGGCGGTTTCTAATTATATGGGTCATTAGATCTATCATATGCTGACAATAGCCGAGAAGTCCGTGGATCTCCTCGGGGGCAGAGTAGGTGTCCGCCATTGCCTTGGCCTTGGCTAGTAGTCGAGGAAGCTCTTGACTCCCGTTCAAGGTAAGGGCAAATCGGTCCATCAACATCGTTGCCTCTTGATGTAGCGAGTCGATCACCCTTCCTCTAGCCTCATTTTCCGCGTACACTTGGGCATACTCATCCACCACTCTATGCTCGTGGGCCGCGACTAGATTTAGTTCTTCTTGGTACTTGGTGATGATAGCTAACATGTTGGTCTCTCTCTCGCCTAACCGCTGAGACAAACTTCTTTTGGACCTCGAGCAAGCCTTCAATTCATCTTTCAAGATCAGACTGTCTACTCATGATTGGTCCCTTTCCTCTCTCCAGAGCTTAAGCTCGCTGTTGTTGCCCCACAGAGCCCCTCGGAACTTGTTCTGGCCGTGCTCTTCCCTACGAGCCCTCTTGGTCTCTTGTTCCAAGGCCTTGGTGGTAGCTATATTTATATCTCTTAGTTCGGCATTCTCCTTTCGGATCTTCAGAGCTGCTGATTTGAACCTTTCTTTGATTGTTTGGGCTTGCTCGAGTTCTGCCCTAAGGGCCTGCACCTCTGCGTCTTCCTCCAGTGCCTCAACTTCCTTTCTTTTAGCGGTTCTCAAACTTGGAAGCCAATCCAAACCTTGCACGTGGGCTTTTAACCACTTACGATAGCCACCGATGGGCCCATTGTTACTGCCCCTGAGTTCCTTGTCCTTCTTTTACAACACCTCCCATGCCTTGCGGACCTTCTGAAGTGTCTCCATGTTGGTCTTATTGAAGCCTCGTGAAATGACAGGTGCGAGCTCATCCCCTAGTGGTGCCCCTCTCATAGGGTAGCCAAGTTGTCTTATAGCAAGAACGGGATTGTAGCTGATGCAACCCCTCGTCCCCATTAAGGGAACATTTGGAAATCCTCCGCATGAAATAAGAACCCCGGTTCTTCCTTCATTCCATCGAGGGAACCAGTTGACAGATGCTCCTTGTTTGGTTGCTAAGAGTTGGTCCCAATTTGCCCCTCCTTTCTCTGTGCATGAACGGTGGCTTTCTAGTGGGCAAGGATGCCTCACCTCTTGGCGAAAAAAATGTGAAACTAACCTTACATAAAGAGCTGGAGTACAGCAAACAATCCTTGTATTGCTCTTTTCACATCTTTAGTTGAAGGTGTCATATAGGTCGGCTAGCATAGCGACAACCGGGCTTTCCCTTGTGGTTATGATAGGCAAGAAAAGCGTCAATCGCTGCTAGGTCCACCAACCCATCCACATTCGGAAATAGGACTCCTCCGAAGATCAACAGTGCGAGAATATCTATGAACGGGGCCCACTCGCCTTTACCTACCAAGATTCTTGCTTTTGCCTCCAAATATTTTCTTGGTATTCCAACCACCCCATTTTCGACTTGCTTTTGGTGGTCTAATTCCTACACCGAGATTTGGACTATTTTAGAAATTCTGGCTAATGAGGGGTAGAACCCTGAGAAGAGGTATGGTTTCCTTCCCCCTAGAGGACATCCTAGGATCTCTTCAAATTCTTCCACCATGGGTGATAGCTGGAAGTCCCCAAAGGTAAAGCACCTCAACGGCTAATCATAATACTGGGCGAGGGAGGCAATGGCCTTTGTGGAGACTTCTACCATGGCTAGGTCCCAGATTTTACCGTAAGCTTTGCGAAAAGCTTGCCGCTCGAGTTGACCCATCAACTGCCCTAACTCTCTTAGACTGGTGATCCCTAGGCTCTTGACCTTGACTTGATAGAACCTCTTTTTAAGTGAAGGATTTTGACTTGATCCCATGTTTTACTAAAGTGAAACAAAACCCAGTGCGAATCAAAAATCTGACATCTATCATGGGTGGAATGGATGAATGCATGAAGAAATGCATATGATACAGATGTAATTTATGAATACAGGGGCCCGAGAAATTGTCTCCTTCTTAGATACAACGTCTTGGGGTAACATAGTGCCCGATGTATGTATTTAAGAAGGTGACACGGACTTTCCGTTGGTTTTCCCAAGAGAGGGGATTAAGACGGAACCCACGCATGATGCATATGTGAAAGGTACAATACGGGGATGTACATAGTACGACAATATTCACAAACAAATATAAGCAAAAGGGTACATGACACTTATGCATGGCATTGTGAAAAAATGGCACGCAGCGTGTCCGCTTCGTGCCCCTATTCAAGGGACCTATATGGGAGAGAGCTGAAAGGGTTTTTAGTGATAGTCCCCAAGGTGGTCATATCTCTCTTGATGGTCTCTAGAGGTATCATCCCCTTCGAAGAACATATTGCAGCAGTAGGGACTACTAGCAACAATATGTTATCAAAGAGAAAAACTGTAGATGAGGGTTCACTGTAATCAAGAAAGTCGGAGACCTAGCATGATCACAGATTCACCTCCACTCCTTATGTTCCCACGAACCCGGGTATAGGGCCCTTTTTCAAATCACCGTGTGTGCAAATAGTGTTGGTGTTTGTGTGCATCAAATGAAAATATTTACCTCATGCATACATTTTAAAACACACTAAAAGCATCAAAGAGTTATATACACAAGAACATAAGGAAAATAAAGGGAAACCAACAAAAGAGGATGTCGTGATAAAACATTGCAGAAGATTAAATGGCCTAACTCTCAAAAAATAGTCCCCAGTGGAGTCGCCAACTGTCGCAACCTACCCTTCGGCGGGAGGGCGACGCGTGACTCGTGGGTGCGTGTCCCAAGAAAGGAATACGCGTGGAGTCGCCACCAACGTTTATTTGAGGAAAACGTCGGAAAAACCGGAAAAGACGTTATCTACGAATTCTAAGTGAAAGGGTTCGGGAGTTATATTTACGCACGGGGAAGGTATTAGCACCCCACGCGTCCGTCACAAGAGACGACAACCTTTAATCAAATGTGCAAATATGACTTCAATTTATATTCTTTTCCCTTTTTACGTTCTTATGTCTTTTTTATGCCTTTTTATGTTTTTATCTTTTTGTGGTCGACAGGGGTGTTTCCCTTTGCTCCTACGTATTCCTCAATTGTGATGAGAAAATCAGAGCTACATAGTTCTTTTGTGAACAAAGCGTTTTGGTTAAGTTATTTTTTATCCTTTTTTACAAGATATGTTTTTATTGGATGAAAGGTCATTTAAGGCGTTGGACCATTAGAAAATCTTTCGATTCTTTAGAAAAGTGAGAAAACATTAAGCCATTGGACCATTAATGATTTCTTTATTTTTGAAAGAGGTAACAAAGTTACATATTGATTTTAGGCTTTTTAGAAATCTACACTTAACCAATAAAAGCGGAAAAGACCATTTCAAGGCATTGGACCTTTGAAAATGGCTTTTTTAGGCGATGACAAAAGTTTGGTTTATGATTTGATTTTAGCCTTAGTTTCACTTTAGTTATTAGTCAATTCAATTAAGAAAGAGAAATCCCAAAGAGAAACGTCCGATGGATTTTTTTGGTTTATTTTACTAAAAGATATTTTTTTATTATTATATTATTCTTTTACCTCTTTTTGATTTCCAACGTGGTTACGGCATGACCGAACGGTTGGATTTCATTTTAACGGAAATTAGCGGATATTACAATTCAAATGATCGGTGGAAATTTATTTTATTTTTGATTAGGGGAGAAAATGACTTAAGTAAATGACTAAAGCACGTCAAAAGGGGGTACGTAAAGTAAATGAAATGAAAATAAAAGCACGTGAAACAAATGAGGACCACTAAGGGTACATAGAATGATTTGAAAAGTTCAATTTTGGGAACATACCGGTTGAAGACCGAAGAACGACGAAGAACGAACGAAGAACGTCGAAGAACGGTTGAAAATCTTCGCGAAATCACCCACGGAAACGTTACAGAAGCGCCTCGGCTTGGATTTTCTTCACGGAAACAATTTTTTTCACTAATTTCAAGTGATCTCGAAATACCAGAAGGGCTGAACATTTTTCTCCTTCAGTCCTCCCCCTATTTATAGGAAAATAGGGGAGGAGCTTGCCACCCAGCTCGCCCAGACGAGCTCAGCTCAAGTGGGCCTGGTTGCTATTTGAACCCCCATTTTTACTAAATACACCCAATGCCCTTTTTTGGTGATTCTTTTTCCGTAAAGTTACGGAAACTTACGAATTTCGTAACGATACTTGTTTTCTTTCCGTAATGTTGCGGAACCTTACGGATTACGTAATCATCCCTTTTTTGCCTTCCGGAACGTTACGGAACTTTACGGCTTGCGCATTAACACTTCCTTTTAATTTCCGGCATGACACGGAACTTCACGGATTGTGCTACAACGCTTTTCTTTTGGCTTCCGGCATGTCTCGGAACTTCACAAATTGCCTAACGATGGGTGCCAAATACCTCGAAGTGGTCAAACGAGGGTCGCATCCCAACAACGGATGGTCCCCGGATGAAATTAGGGTATGACAGGTATTTTAATTGGTACTTTCATAATACTAATTTAAATGACTTACTAAATAATTTGAGTATCTAGAAATTATATATATAGCTCAAAAAAATTTCAACTCTTAAGACATTTGAAACTTGTGCACCATGAAAGAGTTTGATTAAGATAGTTATTATTTTAATCACCAGTATTCTCATAATAACACAAGTTTTCCACAGGAATATAATATAATTACTAAAGGCTAAAATACTAGAATTAATGTCTCATGTGATAGGCATGTAACTTATGTAGGGACTAATAAGTAAATAATTAATAATTAAGGACTAAATTGTAATTGGGTTAAATAAGAGAAGTTTCTAGTGGTAGCTCCTACTTGATAGGAATAATGGTTGTAAAAGGGATTAATACCCACTAACGTGGAACAAAGTCTTCTTCCTGACAGAAAATTATTCTTTCTAACCCCTAGTCATCACAAATGTAGTGAGACAGAAAGAATAGTCAAGGGAGCGACATCTTGTTTCTCTCCTCTTCCAAGGAATCAAGAGAGAAACTAACTATGGAGAAAAATACGCATTGTTTATCCATTGTTTGTGAGAATCATAGGTTTCAAGATCCTATTGGTTTCCTACAATTGTTAATCTAAGAAATCCTTAAAATTTACATGTGGTATTAGAGCATAAGTTATGAAAATTATGATTCTCCAAGAAAGGTTTCTTTTCTCCCAATTATGCATGAACCCTAATTATGAAATCTGGGATTTTATTTTTTTGGCTGCAATGTATGATATTTTATTATTGTTGAATTTCATTTTCAAATCAAGCTTATGAAGAAGTGGTGTTGTTACATTGTGTGAACAAATGGATATGGATTTGACTTTCACAAGCACCACTACTAGAAAATGTAGATTTAACATTGTCAAGTTAACATTGGTTTTTGATAAAACCGATGTTAACATAAACACTATGACATAATTGTAAATAATGTGTATACTTTAACATCGTTTTTGTTTTGGAAAACCAATGTTAACGTATGATAAGTTAACATCAGTTTCTTCCAGAAAACCAATGTTAACGTTAACATCATCTGGTTAACATCACTTTTCTTTTTATTGGAAACCAATGTTGAACCTACATTTAAAAATATTAGAACGCAAGCCTTATTTTCCTTGTTCTCTCTTCTTCTTCGTCTAAGCTTTGTCTTTGTGAGTCTATCCCTCTCTACAACCTTATCGCCATTGTGACACCTCGCCACTATACCCAGGTATTTTTCTACAACCTTATTTTTTGCGACTCTGTGTTCTTTGCAGCTTTTCGCGACTCTGGGTTTGGCTCACCTCTCATGGTTGAGTTTTTGCCAAGTGCCATGGCAGCGAAGTGGCCGCATGGCTGGGCTTTTCTCCTTTTACAAGGGAAAAGTCCTTGTGATTGTCAATGTTGCTTCTCAAAATCCATGTCATGTTGTGTTTGTTACTTCTTCTTTTTCCTTGATTGTGCCTTCTAATCAATTTAAAGATTTGATATTTTCATCTTTTCTATTATTTTCAGTAACTACTTGCACCACTAATGTTATAAACTTTGATAATATTTACAATATATGTTTGGGATTGAGACAACGGCTTGACCAACTCCAAGTATAAAGACCAAGGTTTGTTTGTATTACTGTGTATTATTAGTTATAGTCAACAGTAACCATTATAACCTTATTGTTTATCTTTGCTTATGTTTGTTGTCTTATAAGTATATTACTGATTTTGTAAACTTATTTAGGTTTGGAGGTGAGTTTTTTAGGCTTTGTTTATGCTTCTATCATTATTTATCAAAAGCATATGTTCATTATGTGAATGTATAAAGCTTGATGTTGTGGCTGGAATCGCTACTGCGGATCTTTGTTAAGCCTTGGTCTGTGATGTTGTGAAAATGAAGGTGTTGATGTTTTTATCTTTTGAAAGGGGAATTGGAAAATAATGCAAACAATTGATAAATGGTTTATTTTTGTGATTGAAATAAAAAAGGGTGAATTTAGGATCCTATTTATAAGCTTGGTTGTGAGAGTGTTGCTTGGTGCCTGATTATTTGGGATCTTATGCTTCATTTTTGGGTGGTTTTGGTGTGTTCTTTAGGCACATTTTCTTGCAGTTTATTATAGTTTGTTCAAATTTTTTTCACTTGTTTTGAATGTTTGTCAATTGAAATTGATATATTTTTTGTTCATAAGTGGTATTGGTTTTTTACATAAGCATTGTTGTTACCTATGTGTTTTTTCCTTGGTACATTCCCTTGTTTGTTTAATAAGGAATTATTACTAATCTAGATAAGGGGATCTAGCTTTTTTTTCATCACCCAGTTTGATATCAAATGCTTTTCCTTTCTTCAGTTATTCAAACAAATTTATAAATAAGGAAGAATGTTGCCTCAGTTCTAAACAAAGTATAATCTAGCTTAACATTTTCCAATAAACCATAAGCATAGAGATGCAAAATTTGAATAGGTAAACCTATTATTTTTCACATATAAGTATCACACATTACTATGCATTGATTTGAAGATCTTTATAGAAGAATAATTTTTGGTACATACCAGGAGCAATGTAGCCAAGGGAGCCACATAACAAGCCATGTGTTGCACTGAAAGATAAGACACTTGTGGGCATGTTGTCATCACTTTTTACAAGCCTTGCAATACCAACATAGGAAAACTTACCAGTTTTTGTTGTGTCTAACACCTTCACTGCTATTCTTGTGTTACTTGAAAGAACTCCTTTGTAAACCTATCCAAATTGACCCGAACTAATTAGGCTTGAAGCAGTAAAGCTTTCTGTGGTCTCAATAAGTTGTCTATATGAAATTCTAAGGTACTTGAGCTCCTTTGTTTTCTCATCTTCATCCTTAAAATCCCCTTTGCTAACTATTGTGTATTGCATTCTTTCTTTTTGACCTTTTTATTATGGGGAACCCCACCATGCACAAACATAACAAGGGGCTGTCAAATAGTAACACAAGAAGGAGCTCCTGGTATGCCCAAAAGTGACTCATCTTTAACCACATTGACTAACATTTGTTAGCATGCAAACGAAATTTCATTGTAGAACAATAATAAATCAGTCACTAACTACACAAATTCATCTTCTCATCACTCATTTGGTGCATTAGATTGAGACTTTCTCCTTTTCTGCAATAGCATGAAATAAGTTAAATGTGCCATCATATATTTTGTTGCTCATTCAATTCCAATTCTAATTCAAATATTTAATTTTTATGCAGTATTTGTGTTCTTGTTTGCATCATCATCATGACATTTGTTGTTGGACATTATAGTGATCATCATCATAGGTATGAAAGTTTTTCATAAACGTTTGATGCTAATTATTGTTACCAATGTTTTTAATGTTGTTGTCTATGATTAATGACATGTGCTTTATATACAAGCTTTGTAAATCATAAGTGAACCTTAAATTCCCATTTGAGATTGAATATAATGATTCTTGCGGATAGTATGCATTAATCATTGTATTTAATCTTAAATTGTCAATTTGGATGGTTTGGGAATAGTCATATTTTTATGGTAGATTCTTGCGTTAAGGTTAAGATTATTTTGTTAAATTTGATGAAATTTTGGTACAATGCATTTCTAGTTCTTCTTTGAGTGCACACTTGATTGTCAGGGAATTAATCTCACCATTTTCATGTCGTGTACTTGGAGATCAATGCGAAATGTTGCCGATGTTTCATCAAATTTAACAAAAAGAGACTTAACCTTGATGTTTAAATCTACTATAAAAATATGTCTTCCTGAATGGGATACAGTCACACCTTTAATGAAAAAGTTAGATTTCCATGCATCAAATAACTATGTGAGTATCACGGAGTTATTATTTAGATGGATCGAAGTTAGATGAACGAAATTCGCATGAGCTCTACATATGAGGAAGGTGTGGAACAATTCTTGCAATTTGCTTCAAAAAGAAGTCGACCCAATGAGGACCGAAAATTCTTTTGTCCTTGTATAAATTGTTTGAACAGGAGACAACAAATACTCGACAACATACGGGAGCACCTATTGTGTGATGGAATTAAGAAGGATTATATAATGCATATATGGCATGGTGAATTGACAGACATGCAGAGTGGGTACCAGGCTGAAGCATTTGATGTAGAAATGGGAAATCTCTTAGAGGATATGATTTGTGATCTTAGACAAGAGTCTTTTGAGCAAGCACATGCCCCTATGTATAATACATTGCAAACTGATTCAAAGAAGTCTTTGTTTCTGGGGGTGCAACAATTCCTTGACACTGTTATCATTGGTGTTAAGTTTGGTTAAAGTGAAGGCCAGATATGGGTGGAATGACAAAAAATTTTGTTCACTGCTTCAAGTAGTGCACAATATGCTTCTAGATGAAAACATGTTGCCAAAAAGTTACTATTAGGCCAAGAAGATATTGTGTTTGATGGGTATGGAGTATCAAAAGATTTATGCTTGCCCCAATGATTGCATACTGTACAGACATGATTTCGAACAAATGCACAAATGCTCTAGGTGTGGGGTATCACGATTCAAAGTGAAGGATGATGACGAGTGTAGTAATGATGAAAACTCAAAGAAGGGCCACCTAGTAAAGGTGTTGTGGTATCTTCTAATCATTCCAAGGTTTAAGCGTTTATTTGTTAATGGAGACTATGCAAAAGACCTTAGATGGCATGCAAATGGGAGAAACTACGATGGAATGCTCTATCATTCGACTAATTCCTCCCAGTGGAAGAAGATTGATCGTTTGTATCTGGATTTTGGCAAAGAGGCAATAAATCTTAGGCTTGGGCTTGCCACTGATGGAATGAATCCACATGGCAGTTTAAGAACTCAATATAGTTCGTGGCTAGTTTTGCTAGTAATTTACAACTTGCCTCCTTGGTTATGCATGAAGTGAAAATACATGATGTTGTCTATGATGATACCGGGCCCAAGACAACCAGGAAATGACATCGATGTTTATCTTAGTCTGTTGATTGAAGACTTGACAATGTTTTGGGATGAGGGGGTTTTAGTGTTTGATGGGTTTCGAAATGAGACTTTTGATTTGTGTGCAATGCTTTTTTGTACTATAAATAACTTTTTAGCATATGGAAATTTGAGCGGGTACAGTGTGGAAGGTCCATTGTGCATGCCCCATCTGTGAAGAAGACACAATGATGCAATCCTACCCCGCAAGGGCATTGGATAGAAGACTCCAAGTAGATTGGGCCAGAGATCCAAGGGAAGGCCCTAGGGTTCTCATGAGCCTTAGGGTAGATTTTGAGCCCATGGGCTAAGTATGAGCCTGCTTATCTTTGTAAATATTAGAATAGGTTTTTTCCTTCTTTTAGGCCTTGTATTTTGGCCATTCTAGTAGTATAGGGTTTTAGCCTTGTATTTCGAGGCATTTTGAGTAGTCTTTGTAGTAGGGACTTTTTTTTGTATTTTCATGTATTTTGTCATAGGGGTGAGCTTAGCTATTATAGAGGGTGTGTAGCTAAGTTCAAGCTTCTCATCTCAAGGAGGTGAGCTTAGCTATTAGAGAGGTGTGTGTAGCTAAGCTCTAGCTTCTTTAGGAATCTTTTCAAGGAAACTTCTCAAGGAGGTGAGCTTAGTTATTAGAGGGGTGTGTGTAGCTAAGCTCTAGCTTCTCAAGGAAGTTTTCTCAAGGAAGCTACCTAGTCTATAAAGAGAAACATGTGTAACACTTGTTGTAACTTTGATGAATGAGAGTCTTGTGAGACACAAGTCAAAGTTCAACTTCTCTCCCTTTTTCTTCCTTCAATTTTGTGCTCCCCCCTCTCTCTTTCTCTCCCTCTTTCTTTTCCTCCATTGAAGCATCCTCTCCAAGCTTCTTATCCAAGGCTCATCTTGGTGGTGAAGCTCCTTCTTCCATGGCTTATTCCCTAGTGGATGGCGCCTCTTCTCCCTTGTCTTCCGCTGCATCTCCATGGTGGAAAATCACCATTAAAGGACCTCATTGAAGCTCAAAGATCCAGCCTCCATACAAGCCCCACAAGCAAGCTTCCATCACACAAGCTACATACAACTGAAACACGGTAGAAAATAGTATACAACAGGCATCAACGTTTTCTTAAACCTTATCATCCTTACCAATGATTGAAAAAAAAAATTAATGGGAGTCTATATCATGAAACTGTGCTGATACCGTTAACTGGTCATCAGGTCTTTCAGCGCGTTCAACACTTGAATACTATATTTGGAAAGACCCAAAAGAAGGAAAAAAGTAACACTTGCATATGGAAGAAAATGTCGATTTTGTTTGATCTTTCATATTGGTCGAATCTGGATGTTAGACATTGTATTGATGTTATGTATGTAGAGAAAAATGCTTGTTATAGTGTCATTGGGACACTCCTTAACATTCAAGGTAAGACGAAAGATGGTTTGAATACTCGTCAAGATCTAGCTGAGATGGATATACAAGCCCAGTTACATCCAAGGTTTGAAGGTAAAAAAATATACATGCCTCCATCTTGTCATACTTTGTCTAGAAAGGAAAAGATGAGTTTCTTTCAGTGTCTGTGCCATGTCAAAGTTGCATAAGTACACTCTTCAAATATTAAGAGCCTTGTGCAGTTGAAAGATCTTAATTTGGTAGGCTTAAAGTCTCACGATTTCCACGTGTGATGTAACAATTGTTAGCCATGGCCATACGAGACATTTTGCCTAAAAAAGTCAGGCTTTCCATAACTCGGTTGTGCTTATTCTTCAATGCCACATGTAGCAAAGTCCTTCATCATGTGAAGCTAGATGAGTTGGAAAACGAGACTGCCATTATATTGTGTCAGTTGAAGATGTATTTTCCTCCTTCTTTTTTCGACATCATGTTTCACTTAATTGTTCACCTGGTCTGAGAAATCAATGTTGTGGTCCTATTCATTTGTGGTGGATGTACCCAATTGGGTGATAGAGGAAGATCTTAAAAGGGTATACAAAGAATTTACACTATCCAAAAGCATCTATTGTGGAAAGGTACATTGCAGAAGAAGCTATTGAATTTTGTTCAGGGTACATTGAAAAGGCCAAACCTGTTGGGCATCCCAAATCTCGCCATGACGAAAGAGTGAGAGGTAAGGGTTCAAGAGGACTGGATGTTATCACTCCACGTGTAGAAGATTTGCAAGTAGATCATTTGTATGTATTGAATAATAGTAATGAAGTTTTGTTATACATACTTCACCACAAAGGTTTAGTGAAGGAAAGTAATCCAAAAATGTCAAAGAATAGAGTGTTGAAAGAGCATAACAAGACTTTCCTAAATTGGTTTATAGATACAATCTTTGGTGATGATAATGCTTTTGAAACACTAAGAAAGCTAGCAAATGGGCCTAAAAGAAATGTTATAACTTGGAAAGGATACGATATAAGAAAGTATGCCTTCTATACAAAAGCACAAGACAACAAAAGTACAATGCAAAATAGTAGGGATACCCTAAGGGCTGAATCTCAACACTTCGCTAGTGTACATATGAAAATCCTCGTGTAGCTTTCCATCCCTTACTTTGATTTCAGTGAAGAAATTTAGGAGCTTAACTATGTCAAATTTATTGTCTATGTTTTCAAATGCAAGTGGGTTGATAGCAATATCGGTGTGCAGACAAATGATGTAAGATTTCTGTTGGTGGATCTTAAGAAACTCGCTTACCATAATGACCCATTCATCATGGGAAAACAAGCTAAACAAAAAATTTATGTTCAAGACCCTTGTGATGAAAGGTAGTCAGTGGTTCTACACGGGAAAACAATTGGTGTCAATGTTGAAGATGATGATTTAATCATTTATACTTATGTTAGTCCTTTGTCCACACAAATGTCGCCTAACATCATTGGAGAAGAAGAAGCTGATGACGTTCATGCAAATCTTAATGATCATAATGAAGGAAAATTAATTAACAACATCTAATGTAATTTTTTTTATTATGTTCTTAATTTTAATCCATTCAATTACATAAGCTATTGAATTTTGTGATTATCTTGAAAATTAATGTTTTTTTTTCTTTACATGCAAATGACTACACCACCCAACTCTCTTCCTTCTCCTCCTACTACTACTTATGCAGCATCACATTCCCCTTCTACGTTGAAGTGGACAAGAAAAGCCACACACCTGAGATCATTGGCTACTAGACTAGTTAGGGGAGAGAGACCCCTGGTCCATGTGGATCCTTCCACAGGGAAAGCCGACGGTCCCCACAAAAAGAAGTTAAGAACATATTTGGGAATCGTTGCTCATGATAAGGTGGATGTGACATACGAGAATTGGAAACAAGTCCATGCTGCCTAGAAGGATTTGATATGGGAGGATATTCAGGTATTTTACTTAAATGTTGCATGTTGTTGATTAACAACAAAATTGTAATTTAGTAACAATAAAATGTAATTTTTGTTTGTCAGGCTAAATTTGATATCCTAGAAGCATCTGATCTGAAGACAAAAAAGGAAATACTTCAGGCTATGGAGGAGCATTGGAGACAATTTAAGTCTGATTTGACTTCGAAATGGGTACTTGTAATCATCAAGGACTGTGTCGATGACACTGTATGCAAAAAGTAAGACATTAGCAAGTAAAGTGGACCTAATTTTGTCAAAGCCGTAGAGACCCTTCGTGGGAGGTAACTTTGTGATTTCTATTGTTTTAAACTTTAAATTTACTTATTATTTTTAGTAATAATAAATTTGAATAATGTTTAATTTTTAAAGGATGTGCGAAAGAAGGCACGAGTCATTCAGAAACAAAACATTGCCCCTCATGTGTTGTCTTGTGGGGGTTATGAATTTCTAGAAAACAAGTTGATGGAGGGGAAGAAAAAGAAACAACTGGAGGAAGCTGATAAATCTGAAAGCACTGACACCATCATTGATCCTCCACCTCCCATCAGACGACATGTGAAGTGGAAGATGTCTCACACCAAGAAAACTGGCCAAATGATGTTTGTGGCAGCAAAAAAAATTACTGACAAGATTGTAAATCACTTCCAATTTTCAATTGGAATTATTTATGTTTATTGTTTGATTCAGTAAACCAATAAATGTATTTGTTATAGGATTCCTTGGAGGAGCAAGCCTCATAGGCTTCCTTTGTCTCCCATGGACGTTAGGATTTACTGACTGCTGCCATTGGGTGATCAGAACACCCTGGTCGTGTGCGTGTTGCTGAAGCCGGTGTCACAATCAAACAATACTTTGGACCGACTCCAAGGACCTCCTACACTTCTTCGTCCATGACTCACAAATACTTGGAGCAACTAATGCAAAAGATCAGGTACCAGCTGGAGGAGTCGATCATAGAAAAAGTGACTTGACAACTAATGTTGTCCTTCAGCTAGATGCAGTCCCAATTTCCATCACAGATGCAATCACAGGGACTCGCACTGCCTCCTGAGCCTGAGGTTGATCCTTCAGTTGCTTCTGTCAGCACAAAGGAGAGTTGTCTTGATCTGTCAAGGAACAATCCAGATGCGGGTGACTTAGAGAAATGCGGGTTGTACAATGAATAAAATCCTCCCCGCCTAGTTGCCATAGGAAGACTTTATGAGGGGTCAACAACCATTTACAACATCCTTTTGTGCCATGATCAAGTCAAGGTTGGTGTTGAGGAAGTTAGAGATGTTGATGCTCCCATTCCAGTACCCAATGAAGAGGTTTAGTTAGTGGGGCAAACACTTAACACCTTCGTTGTTTGGCCAACACATCTTGTCAAGCGTTTATCAGAACAAGTATTTCATTGTCATTAAATGTTTTTTTCAATTAAATTGTTCACTGTAATTAAATTATGTTAATTAATTATGTTGGATAAACAATGAGTTATGGGAGCGACTATACCTATAGATATGCCAGATCATGATGTTGGTGATCCCCTGTATATGATGACATTGACCATCCCACAGCTTTTTCTAAAGTCGTTGCAAGTTATGTGGGATGCTATTGTGTTTGGGGTGTTTAATGACAACTTTCCCTAGTACATAAAGTATGAAGATCTATCTAAAATAGCACATGGTGGTCAATGTCTCAACATATTTGTTATACAATTATGGATTCTATAAGTCAGTTTACATTATTGTTTATTACCTAAGTTATTGTTTTATATTCATACATAATTTATTTTATTTTAACAACAATAGGCATATGATTCAAACAGATATGCAAGCGGGGAAGGCCGATGTGTATGGATTCCTCGAGCCACAGTCCATACAGAGATCTAGGCAATCACAATAAGTTATATTAAGAACTAGATGCAAAATTCAAAGAGGGATATGTACCTAGGAGCCTACTTGAATGGGTAAGTTAACCTGAACAAATGAATTTAAATAATGTATAATAGTATAATAACTTATATTGTTCTCTACTGTAGTGCACATTCGCAAATGATCATCATTTTGCCTAAGGAAAATATTGTCATCTGATTTTGTTCGTTGCATAATAGGCTAAACAATTACCTGAAAGGAATTATTAACGGATTAGTTATATTTTCTAATACATTTACATTACCATTAGTCGGGAACATATCAATATTTTAATTGTACAATACGCATCCATATATGTTTGTATTGAACAGTGCTTTGAAAGGATATGACGATACTCCACAAAGTAAATCCAAGGCTTTGCTAGGTGGATTGTTGTTAAAGTAAGTCATTTAAACAATGCTTCTAGTTATATTTTAATATTGTGTAGACTAATTTGTACTTAAGATTGAATATCTAAATTTCATAATGTATTTAGTGTAACAGACAAAAAGAAAGCACTGAGTGTGGGTATTACGTCATGCACTAGATGTCAACTATAATCTTAGGAAGTTTCAAGAATAATTAGGAAACAGTAATTGTTTAATTCAAACACATTTCATTTTGTTATAACTGATATTAAATATTATTAACTTATACTTTATTATGTCATGCAGTATTTCAATGATACAAGACCATTGGAGCCATAGAGATTGAAGACACTTCACATCCAGTGGGCAAGCTACTATTTGAAAGTTGAAAATGAAATAATTAGTGTTTAAGTAATTTTGGAATTGTAGTTTACTTAATTTACATTTTTATAATTCATGTTATATGCACATTAAATATTGTTTTAATTCATAGTAAATATTCAATTTTTTATGAAATTTTTGCTAAAAACTGTTTGAAAACAAAATGAAAATTATATGTTGTGGTTCTGCTTTTAAATTTGTAGGTTAATTTGGGGTTATTAAAAAAACAGACAACACATTAAAAAAATTAAAAAAAAAACATTGTTGTATGTATATAATAACATCGGTTTTTCTAAAAACCGATGTTAAGCTTCATTCACAACATCGATTTCTGTAAAACCAATGTTGTTGTTGAACATATAACATTGTTTTTGCCAATAACCGATGTCGGTAGCCAGACAACAACATCCGCTTTTACTAAAAACCGATGTTGTTGAATGACTACAAACATCGGTTTTTACCAAAACTGATGTTAATATATACATATAATATCAGTTTTTGTTAAAAATCGATGTTGATGTTAACGTATATGATTTTTTTATTATTTCTAACTATATAACATCGGTTATTTAAAAAACCGATGTTGTCATTTTTATGTTAACATCAGTTTTGGAAAATCGATGTTAAAAATATTACTCTCAACGTCAGTACTTTCAACATCGGTTAATAACCGATGTTGAAAGTCCTTAATAACCGATGTTAAAATCATATTTTCTAGTAGTGGAGGGAGAAAGTAATATAAATTGAATAGGCATTGCATTTGAATACGAGAAAGCAACAACCCTTTAAGATGAACGAAAGCTTTTTGCAGCCATAACCCTTTGTCTTTTTTCCATGTACGTGAACAACAACAAAAAAAAGGATTCTTTTTATTTTGAGTTTCTTTGAAAATTTCTACATGTTAGAGTGGTCTCTTCCAATTATGGAGAAAGAAAGCAAAATTCCTCTCTGTCGGCATGTACGTTTATTCTTTAATTGAAAGGAATTCGTTTGAATTGCTATTCTCAATCCATTTTTTGCTATTCTTAATCCCACATGCTTATTTTTTTAATATTATTATTAAACGTGATTAAAGGATTGAAAGTTTATGTCCTGTAATTAAATTAACATGAATGTTTTAAAATTGTCGATAGTAGTAAATATGTATATGCTATATATTTGCTTGAATGTGATTGAATTTTTATTATTTTTATTGGCTATAATGTGAATGTATGGTATTTATTTGGTCCGGAATGAAATTAATAAAATGACTATGAATTGTTAATAACAGTAAGTATGTGCAGGCCATATATTTGATTGGAATTAAGTGTATGATGAATTTGTTAGTAACCAAATGGCCAAATTTATAAGGTTATTTAATTCTAAATTAATGATTATTTCAATTACTCATAGAATAATTGATGCTAAATTACGTGATTATTGGTTTATGAGTAGATTGAAATTCATTGTTATAAGACATTTATGGATCGCCCAAAGGTTGATTAGTTGTTTATATAATTAATGAATATAATTGTAGGTGATTTGTGTGTATAATTTGTTTTAGCTATATACCCAAAGGAAATAGATACTACTAATTGGTGTATATTTAATTGTCAAATAATGTTAAGAGTTTTATTAGCATAATCTTGTTTCTATGTTGTGTGTTAGTGTATCATCCAATGGAGAACATTAATATACATTGATTGTTATCTGAATGAATTATATGTATGACATGTGTTTTATGTTTTAAAGTGCTTATGTGAATTTTATTATGCAGTACCTATTCCCCATTCATTGAACTCTTATGTATCATATGTTCCAATTTTTAACGGGCTTAACTTCTTGGACTAGAATGAGCAAGTCCAATTTCATCTTGATGTTTTGGATCTTGATCTTGCTATATTGAAAGAGAAGTCTCCTGCTATTACTAATGCGAGTAGCAATGAAGATAAAACCCATTATAAAGCTTGGGAAAGATCTAACAAACTCAACCTAATGTTCATGAGAATGACTGTAGCAGACAATATTACGACAACTTTCCCTAAGAACGATAGTGCTAAAGAGTTTATGGGGTTAGTGTGAGAGCGATCTCAAACGGTTGATAAGTCTATTGCCAGGACATTAATGAGTACACTAACCACCATGAAGTTTGATGGTTCATGTACTATACATGAGCATGCCATTAAGATGACAAACATTGCAACAAGACTTAAGACCTTGGGAATGGTTGTACATGAGAACTTCCTTGTTCAATTTATTCTGAACTCATTACCGTCTAAGTATGGCCCATTCCAAATTAGCTATAATACCATGAAAGATAAATGGAATGTGCATGAATTGCACAATATCTTGGTTTAGGAAGAAACGAGGCTTAAGAATCGAGGAAGTTACTCAGTTCATTATGTAAGCTGCCAAGGGAATCAAGGAGCTAGAAAGAAATTTGTGAAGAAGCATGATAAAGGCAAAGAGTCATTAAAGATCAATGATGGTCCTGTGCAAATCCATAAGAAGGCATCAAAGAGCAATAATTGTCATTTCTGTGGGAAATCTGGACACTTCTAGAAGGATTGCCCAAAGCATAAGTCTTGGTTGAAAAGAAAGATGAGCTTAATGCTCTTGTATGTTTTGAATCAAAATTAACTGAAGTTTCCTATAATACATGATGGATTGATTATGGTTGTACAACTTATCTTTCTAATACTATGTAGGGATTTCTTACAATCCAAACCATAAATCCAAATAAGAAGTTCGTCTTCAAGGGGAATAGAGTGAAAGCTCTAGTGGAAGCAGTCGAGGATTATCGTTAAAACTAGACATTGGACATATTTTAGATTTACTAAAAACTCTTTATGTACCCAGTTTATCTAGGAATTTAGTTTCATTATTTAAACTTGATGTTACTGAATACTCTTTTAATTTTGGTAATTGATGTTTCAGTTTATTTAACCATAATCATCTCATTGGTACTAATGTTCTTTGTGATGGTTTATATAAATTGAAATTAGATGGTGTCATACCCTAATTTCGTCCGGGGATTATTATTTGATGATATACAACCTTTGATTGGCCGCTTCGAGACACTTGGCGTCCTTAGTTGCACAATGAATGAAGTCCCGAGGCATGTCAAAAATCAAAAGGAAGCAGGCTTGCGCAATCCGTGAAATTCCGTAATGTGGCGGAAATCGAAAAGAGGTGTTTTTGCGCAATCCGTAAGTTTCCGTAACTTCTTCGAAAGCTAAAAAAGAATAAATACATAATCCGTAAGGATTCGTAACCTTGCGGAAGGAAAATAAGCATCATTACGAAATTCGTGAAGTTTCGTAACGTTACGGAAAAAGAATTACCAAAAAAATAGAAAGGGGGTGCATTTAGTAAAAAAAAGGGTGCAAATAGCAACCAGGCCCACTTGGGCCCTCCAGAAGATTCCTCCAGAAGGTTGTTGCTTCTGGAGGAAGCAACCTTGCTCGCCTGGGCGAGCTGGGTGGCAAGCTTCTCCCCCAATTTTCTATAAATAGGGGGAGAAGTGAAGTAGAAAAGAGTTCAGACCCTTAGGCACTTCTCTCTCTCTCGAAATCGCTGAGGAAAATTAGTTCCGTGAAGAAAATTCAAGCCGAGGCGCTTCCGTAACATTTCTGTCAGAAATTACGCGAAGATTCTCGACCGTTCTTCAACGTTCATCATTCGTTCTTCGTTTTCTTCAGTCTTCAACGGGTAAGTACCTCAAACCGAGCTTTTCAATTCATCCTATGTACCCGTGGTGGTCCACATTTTGTTTCATGTATTTTTATTCTCGTTTTCATTTACTTTTTATACCCCCTTTTGACGTGCTTAAGCCATTTATTTAAGTCATTTCTCGCTTAATCTAAAAATAAAATAAATTTCCACCGATCGTTTGAATTGTATCATCCGTTAATTTTGGTTAAAATGAATTCCGACCGTTCGGTCGTGCCGTAACCACGTTGGAAATCAAAAAAGAGGTAAAATAATAATATAATAATCAAAAAATACCTTTTAGTAAAATAAAAGTGAAAAATCAATCGGACGTTTTCTCTTTGGGATTTCTCATTCTCAATTGAATTGACTAATAACTAAAGTGAAACTAAGGCTAAAATCAACTCGCCTAGTCAAGCTCGTCCACAAAAATAGGGTTTTGAAAGTTTATCATTTCAGTTTCTTACCAAGTAAAATGGATCATTTTTTTAGGCCCAACGCCTTAAAATGATCACCTTTCAAGTAAAAAGAATCGCTTGATTCACGCTTAAGAAAGAACTACGTAGGTCTGATTTCCTCTCCAAAGGAGGGTACGTAGGAGCAAAAGCCCCGCTTTTGTCGACCTCAAAAAATAAAAAGAAATAAAAGTTAAGATAACACAATTCCACAATTCTAAAATATAGGTTGTTGTCCTTCGAGACAAACGTAATAGGTGCTAATACCTTCCTCAAGCGTAAATACAACTCCCGAACTTAGAATTTTCATTTTGACCGGTTTCCTTCGGTTTTTCCGACGTTTTGCATAAATAAATGTTGGTGGCAACTCCGCGCATCTTTCCTCTATTGGAAAGCGCACCCGTGAGCCTCGCCCTCGCTCGCCCGCGAAAGGCACGTTGCGACAGTTGGCGACTCCACTGGGGACTATTTTTGTGAGTTATGCCTATTTTAAGGAATTATCGATTTGTGAAACTTTGTGTGTGCATTTATTTGAACTGTGTAAAATGTAAAAAACTGTTTTCTATTTCGCATTCTTTACACTGCATTCTAAGCACCCACGGGTTTGAGTAAAAAGGGGCCCTACACCCGGGTTCATGGAAATTTAAGGAGTGGAGGTGAATCTATCATCATGCTAGGTCTCCGACTTGCTTGATAATAGTGAAACCTCGTCTAGAGCTTTCTCTCTTTATAATGTGTTGTCGCTGGTATTCCATACCGCCACAATATTATTATCTTGAGTGATGATACCTCTAGAAAACAGTCGTGTGAGTTATGAATTGTTGGGGAGTAGTTATTAGAGACCCCTAGATATTGTCCTATAGGTTCCCGAATAGGGGCAAAGAGCAAACACGCCCCGTGCCATTTGTTCTCATGCATTTTTTGGTAAATAGCACTAGTTTATAGTTTTGCTAGTGATGTTTGGTTTCTTTAGAGTAATACGTAACCTTTTTAATACTATGTTGAGGCGCCATCATGCCCAAAACGTAGCATTAAAGTTGGATCTCTGCAGTCTCGTATGTGTGAATTACCCCTTTGTGTTGTTTTCTTTCCGTTTCATGCATGCGCATCTGCATCATACAGTCACACATGCGTTGTATGTGGGTCTCGTCTTTTGTCATGGGAAGCCGGAAGATCCATATCGTCTTCTTAACTGCACACATGGGGCACTGCGCCCCCCAAATGCGCAATAAGGAAAGATAATTTTCCGAGCTCTCGTGTCCGTAAATGCATTCATATCATGCACCGCATAAACATCTCTTCAGCATCATAATGAACATATCGTTCCTGCATTTGTCCGTTATCACATTCTCATTTTGCATGAGTCATTGCATCATCATGCATATGCGTTCAACATACTTTTTGTTCTACATGTTTGCTCATACATGATCCTTGTATTTTCCTCTGCAAAACAAAAACAAAAAAAATGAAAATTCATGATGCATTCTTAGTTGCATGCGTTAGGTACCATGAGCCAATCATGTTGGGATCATAAACCCATTGCTAAAATTAAAAAAAAAAACACAAACAACAAAACAAAATGATTGAGCATGGTACCTAATGCGTGGTTAATTAAGAAAGGATGTCTCTTCAGGCATCTCAATCTCATAATTACATTTTCCATGCATAGCATGCGTATTCTCGAGTCTTTCATCCCTATGAAATGTTGTTGAAGTATTGGCGATCAAAATTGCCATTCCCTGGGTTATGGGGTTGAACCAAGCTCGCGCTTTTACGAAAAGGTTCATCGAGTCAAGTTGAAGCATGGAAGTAACCATCTTGCAAAAATTGGGGCAAAAGATGGATCGTGTTACATCATTGCTTCGTCTACTGCCAAACATGTTTAGGATTGTTGATATCCTTGTTACTTCTAGCTTCACTTTGACAAAGATGTCTTGGACCATGTTGAAAATCTAAATTGATTCAACCCCATGTCCTGCGTAAAAATTCGCAATACTTCAACTATGCATCATTCGCGTGCATCCATACTTTTCATTGGTTGCATTGCTCATTACATTCTTTCCTTGAAAAATAAAATAAAAAAAAGAACTTAATCATTGTTATAAAAAAACAAACATGCTTTACGGTGCCCTTACCGAACCCGTGCTAGAGCTAGAGTAATGGGTAAAGCAGATGAGGTACAAGAGTAGATGGAGGCTGACATGGAGGCCATGAAAGAGCAAATGGCCGCAATGATGGAGGCCATGATGAGCGTGAAGAAGATAATGGAAGCCAATGCGGTTGCAATTGCCGCTACCAGCGTTGTTGCTAAGGTGAACCTGATGTCCCCATCCGGCATCAACCAAATGAATCATCCAACCTCAGATATGGTAGGCAAAGATTTGGGAAGTACGGGCGGCCCCCATGATGTGCAAATTCAAAACAAGCATGCCTTCCCGCCATATGGCTTGCCTCTCAACTATACGCCACCCAATGTGGCGTACACTCCCGATAAGAATGTCAATAACACTCCTATACCCATTAAGAGCCAGCAACCCCAAACTGATCATGCACATGTCTCTTAAACCGTGGGGGAGACACATGAAATTCCCCATCACAATCTAGCCAACTTCGAGCCTTGGCTCGGATATGCCACTGAAGGGCAAGCAGTTGGTGGTATACCCCTACAAAACCCTTTGGAGGGCCCTCAGTATCACCCACAACTACACCTCTTGCATTCCACGACAAGTAAAAACCCTCATGCTATGGCAGAAATGGGAAAGCTGGATCATCTAGAGGAAAGGCTCAGGGCCATTGAAGGAGGTGAAGATTATTCCTTTGCTAACCTAGAAGAGTTGTTCCCAATACCCAATATCATCACCCCTCTCAAGTTCAAGGTGCTGGACTTTGACAAGTACAAGGGGATTACTTGCCCCAAGAACCATCTAAAGATGTATTGTCGGAAGATGGGGGCATACGCAAAAGATGAGGAATTGTTGATACATTCCTTCCAAGAAAGTCTTACTGGGGTAGTTGTTACTTGGTACACTAACTTGGAACCTTCCCGAGTCCATTCTTGGAAGGACCTAATGGTTGCCTTCGTTAGGCAGTGTCAGTATAATGGCTTCGGATAGGATGCAACTACAAAACATGTGCAAAAAGGGGGCACGAATCCTTCAAAAGAATACGCCC